>NC_090246.1:72125285-72130285 GCF_037325665.1 Littorina saxatilis | reverse complement strand
AAAACAAGAAATATATGTCATTTATGTTAACCAGGCAACAAAAGTATGTGACTTAAGATTTGGTGGAGACAAAGACTGACGCTTTTGGGATCGTTAATGGTTGTGCGACTGTTGATTTATGAAACAGACACCTATTTAACTCTCAGTAGGGGAAAGGCTCCTAATATGGACCGGCTCCTAATATGGACCACCTCCTGTTCTGACAAACCAACGGCGCTAGAGCGCTCAAAACAATTTCATTCGCTGTATTCACCCTCTCTGGATAACTTGCACATGTCAAAACAGTTGCAGAAACACAAACCTCAAAACCGTTAGGTTTTTTTCTCTTTTTTCACTTTGGGCAGCGTTCACTCTAAATTTGCCGCCTAAAACGGACTCGTTTCTGTCCACATCCCAAGCTGATATCACACAAGAATTGCTATGTATGACAGCTAATACGGTATTTGTTACATTTTAGCAGTGTTGACCCCGAGTTTCTCCAGCAAATAAAAAATAATAGCAAGATCTCAAAGTATGTGCGAGTCCCCTAATATGGACCACCTTCAACAAATCGAAGAAAATGAAAGCTAAAGGCTATTTTCATTCATTCATTAAAAAGCTTGCTGGAAATAACCTATAACTAGCCCTCGAGATTAAAAAAAAAATATAACAAAAAGTCTTCTTTTCGTGGAAGTTGATAATTTCACTTATTTTCACTCTGTTTTTGATAAGCTTCTTTAGTTTCCTGGTGTGCTTCAAATAATGCTCTCATCGACCCGAAACAGATAAATCTAAAGCATATTTTAATTAGTCTGACTTGTACACTAAGTTGTATCATGTTATTTTGAAGTAAATGGGGCTTTTTACAGTGATTCGTGAAGGCCGCTTGACGGGTCCATATTAGGAGCCTGGGCGCCTAATATGGACCATTTGTGATTTTTTCTGTATTTAAATTTTGCTGAATGTCTATCAAAGCTATTTCACTCTAATTAGTCCTAACGGTTAACCTAAGAGAGAAGGACTACCAAACACAAAATGAAACTTCTTCGCAAGAAAACAAGCTAGTTATCAGCATGAAACAAAAAGTGGTCCATATTAGGAGCCCTTCCCCTACATTTATATCACGTTATTGTTTTCTCAACAGGGTATATGCACGCATGCGCGCACGCACTGACGCACACACGTACGCACGCACAGACAAGCAGACCGACACACTGACTTCTCTCCCTGTCTCTTTCTCTCTTTCTCTCTGTCTCTGTTTCTCTGTCTCTGTCTCTTTCTCGCTCCCCCTCTCTCTCTCTCCGCACACCCCTCCCCCCTAATCATATAGTTTTGCTCATAATTATAACAAGGGCCTTGGAATACTTGTCACACGACACTACCCAAGGCAGAACCCACAGCCAAGTTTATCTTGACTACCGGTCTGGCAGCGAACAAGAAGAAACAGAACCCACCTGTTCGTGGAATCGAACTCCACGGCAGCCGGAAAGACACTCAGGCAGAGAGCGCACGGTGGAACATCCTCATTTTGTATCGCTCTACCCCTGATTCCACCTACCCTTAGTCGACGAAACTGGTCCTCTGCGACGTCCTGCTGCCGTCGAATGAAGAAGTATAAGAAACCCTGCACTAGCTAGCTTTTTACAATGAGATAAAGCTGTGAAAGTTTTGTGCAATCCCGGGCCAGCCCCTCATTCTCTCTTCAGCGTTCAGCTGTTGACTGCGATATTGTCACGACAGGTAGAGTCTTAATGGAAAACTGGGGTGGAAGGATAGGGGGTACATGCCGTGTGCGACGTCGCGAGTAAAAAGGAGGGGCAAGGGGAGAAAGATAGGAGCAGTATGGGGGGCGAAGAGGAACGTAAAAGGCAAGCAGTGAGAAGGATTAGGGGTAGGGGTGGCAGAGGGGGGGGGGGGGGGGGCGGAAAGAGGGGGGGGCACAAGGACAGCACTATGGAATTTATTGATTGATTTATCAAGGAGATTTCTAGAGCGCATAACTAAAAGCACTACGCGCCCTACAATATCACTAGGTATAAGCACACGCCGACATACTCTGATTAAATAGAACTTAGCCTAGCAAGACATACTAAGAACACTAAACATTTGAGTTCATACAAAAATAGAGAATTAAATTAAATACTGGACAAACGATTAAAATAAGCTTAAGGCATTCTTACACTCGACTACTCCCAAAGTTGACTCAGCATCAAGGTAAACTGCCAACAGAGTGGTTTTGCTTCCAGCTCAGAGGACCTGAATTCGAGTGGTGTTCGTTATTATTAGACTGACCGGTTGACTGTAGGTTTGCTGTCCATAGTGGTCAGTTCAGTCTTGTCGTGCTATGATAAACCGGCTTGTTTTGTCCATCATGACGAGATTTGTGTCTGTTAATTAGTCGCCCTGTGCCTGCTCCAACACATTGTCACTCGAGTCGCCTCGTCCTGCGATGTAAACGGGGTTGGACACCATCATCCTGGCTTGTCTGTCTATTCTGAACACGTATTTGTCCATTAGACGTTCAGTTGCTGTACAAATAAAGTTGAACAAAGTTGAACAGAGAAGGTGGATAATGTACAGGATATTACGACGAACAGAAAAGCGCCATGTACAAGGAAAAAAACAGAGACAACAAGAACAAGAACAAGAACAAGAACAAGAACAAGAACAAGAACAACAACTTGCAACTGCTAGGCAGGAGTAAACAAGCATAAAGCACAATATTAAACGGAGTCAGTGACCATAAACGTGTGCAAGTACAACATAAAATAAAAACGCTTTCGATTCAAATACCTCACACGGAAAGTCTTCCGATAGTGTCACGTCGCTTGTTTAGGCAACCACACACACGCACACACACACACACGGTGACTAGACAGTAAGGGTCGGTGTGAATACCAGCAAACAGAAAGTGGGTGTACATGATTGATTTCATTATTGCACGATCAGGGGGCGTATGGGTTGTGTTTCAAAAACGATGATTAATCAGATATCAAATTATAACCAAAGGGAAGTAATCGCTCTTTATGCATACGACATGACTTTGTGTAATATTAATATTAATGTGTGATGATTAATCAGTTCAAAATCAGTATGCCAATCAGATGTGGAGCTTTGCCATTTGATTCAGAGCCTTAGTGACCTTATCACCCGGCAGGGTCATTCAGGGCTGACATTGGGCGCCGTCTCCACCAACAATCGTCAACCTCAGTGAGTGGAATGCATTGGCCTGAGGTCAGTTACCTTAAAAGGACATCCGCAGGTCTAAATTAGCTTAGTTATCTGAAAGCAGACTCCTCTGGTATCAACGCAGTCAAGAGGCATGCCAGATGACAGGCAGCTCTTGACTGCAACAATTAGGGCTTCAGATTCTCCTGAACTGCATGGCACCTAGTACCTTCGCATACATGTTCAATATATTGTTCATCATACACTTTGAGCAAATCGTGCTTTTTCATGAGTTTGAAAAACAAACAACCATGTTGAAACATGGGCTCCTCGTGCTCACTTTCCACGGAGCCACTTTTCTCACGTTCATGTTATCGGCCCCTTCTCCGAACGACAACAGCGCTGTTCTTTATGTCGTTTCAGAGAGCGATAAACCACGACGAATGTCTTTGCTGCACTTGTGCTCCTGTCGTGTGCACAGAACCGAAAAAAACCCGCGATTTCAGGTTTCCCCGGGGTCGATGCACTACGGTTGGAAGTTCATTCTGCTGCCTTTGTTCCTGTTATATCCAAGCGACAATATACATCAACACAAAATCTGCTTTTACGTGTGATGCGAGCATTCTCCCACTCGGACATACATCAACATTCAACGGCCTTACCCGACTACTTTGTGTGCTGATTGGCTATTTGTGGTTGAAATAATTCCCTAATTGACACCAGGGACAATCTCTACCTGCGAAAATGTCTCGCTCTTCATAGAACCCTGAAGCCAGACTGTTGAATGTTGGAACGTGTACAAGTGGAAGGGTGCTCTCATCCCGTCTAAACGTCTGGTAAGATCTGTGAGTGTTGACATGATTGTCACACGGGGAGGATTGTATATGTAGAGGTTACACGCCGAGTCTCAGTGATTATTAAAAATAATGGTCGAAGTTAGCGGATCATGAAAAATGCGAGCTTTAGCGAGCTTTTTCATGACCGCGAACTGAGACCATTATTTTTTAGAATCACTGAGACGAGGTGTGTAACCTCTTTATTCCTCCTTTCTTCAGTTATTCAAAGAAAAGAGGAGGTTTTTTGCGAAAGTTTGATCGAATCCTATTCACTCAACCAGTCAACCTGCGCAGGCGATCGATTAATGCGCGGTTGTATAGTTCCGTGCAAATCATTCCATTCTGTTAACACTTCTTGTCAGTTTTCCTATTTTGGACTAAAATCAAGTACACAGATATGCTGTTATTCTGCCGTGGCGGCAAAGGCAGATATTGTGTGTTCTGTATATGTTTTGGTGTCGCTTACGATAATGTTCTTTCGTCAAATGGGACTAGCAGACGAACTTTTGCACCCGTGTTCCAACGTTCAAAACTGTATGAAGTTCAGTTTTCTGGGGAAAATAGTGTATGAAACCGCTTTATGTTGTTTAAATTGATGAGATGTGTGCATTTGGTTGCGTGTGATCTGTTTATTAAATGAAATATTGTTGAAAACTGACCGTCGGATTGCAGTCTGTTGTCGAAGAAACTGAGTGAAAAGAAGGGGAACTACTCTTGTCGCTAGACTCTTGGAAATTGCTTGTGATGAACGTTTGAGCACGGCAAATCTAGATTCAGAAAACAACCGAACTCATGGATTTTATATGAAGATTCATGTGTTCAGGCCTGTAGTTGTTAATTTAAATGCGGTATGTTTGTATTGTTTGCTCCAGAGATGTATACTTCGTACGTTAGAGCGTTCGGAACTTTTCAGTCGCAAAAAGTAGTACCGAAACGGAACAACTTCTCAACCCATTGCACTATCGAGGATTCAGGCTGTTGCTGGGTCGTTATTTGTTTGGTTGCTGGGTCATTATC
>NC_090246.1:72017785-72120285 GCF_037325665.1 Littorina saxatilis | reverse complement strand
GGTTCTGTGGTGTACGGTTATGTGGTGTACGGTTCTGTGTTGTACGGTTCTGTGGTGTACGGTTCTGTGGTGTACGGTTCTGTGTTGTACGGTTCTCGCGGCCGTGTACGCGGTTTTGCGACAGATGTTAACGGGACACTAGCAGGAAAATTATCTCTCTCTTTCTCTCTGTCACGTTTCAATATATCACTTAAGGTGATTATGAACCGGTTAATTACTACTAATTAACTAACCACACCACGATCCACTCTCGCAGTCATACAATTAAATAGAGTCAACAAAAGTATAAGTTTCAGACGCCTGTTTATGTATAAACTCGCCACCTCCCTCGAGCCTTCACTCAAAATATGTTCCTTTTACGTTCTCAACACGTAAAAAAACCCGTGATCACTGACAAAATGCCAGTAGTATATAGAAAATTATAGTAACACGCTGATCCCGTGTAAATACAGTCAAATGAGAATGTTCTGTTCAAAAAGCTCTAGTTCATGCAGGGGTCTCACACCCCACGTTGTCACTACTCCAATGAAATCACAGATAAGAAAAGACAACGGTGGTCAACGGGGTGCGTAAGACACGGTGCACTTAGCTTTCTTTCTGTATGCTGGTTAGCCGGTATGCTGGTTAGCCGGGTTGCTGGTTAGCCGGTTCGCTGGTTAGCCGGTCCGCTGGTTAGCCGGTCTGCTGGTTAGCCGGTTATACGTTAGCGTAGCTTCCTCAGGTCCCAGCTCCAACGTCTGCAGCTAGCAGTGTCCCGCCAAAGGCAGCCGTGCAGCAGTTGCAGGAAAACGAAACGAAGGCTGCAAACAGAAAGCATCGGTGCACTAAACATGTCAGCTACCCCTCACCCACCACCTTTAAACATGTCATCTTTAAATATCTCATCGAGCACGTGGGCCTGCACAAAACGGACTTTTTACAACAACAAAACAGCCATTTTTCGTCCTTCTCTCCCTATCTGCAAAAACCATATACAGATTAGTATTTTAGCGTCACAGAGAGTAAATTATGCGCTAACCTGGAAAGAACAACAGAGAGTATTTCATTCCACAAACACAGACTCATCAACAGCGTTAAATAATGATTTATTACCTCAAAAGCCTATGATTGTACTCTCAATGGAAGCAAAATCCGCTTCCTCCCTGGAACAGCCTCTGTTCGTCAACAGTGACAAAAAACCTCCAGAACCCCTTGTCGAATCCTTATGCGAAAGCCATCGCCGACGAAGGAATGTTGACGACTTGTCCTCAGCAAAACAGGTGCAGTGAGAAAGTAATAACTAGTGGAAGTCCCCCTAGAGTGCCGAATACAATATTCGGTGAAAAACCATCATACTCTAGAAACTGTGTATTAGATCCTTCCCCTTCTGCCGCTGGGTGTCAAGTGCCCCGTCCTTGTGTCTCTGTCAGACAACCTAGCCAATAACACGTGACTGACCTTGTCACAAAAACCAGTCCAGCTATACACAATTCTGCCTCCCAAGCAGAAAAAAGACACGAGAAACTCAATCCGTGAAAATCCCGTGCGCGCTGTCAGCGAAAAACCGTCAGCCCTATGACAGCAAAAAAAACCCACTGTGAAACTCGTGCGCTACAAAACATCCGTGCTCGTTGAGCACTGTCAGCAAACTCTGCTGTAGCCCAATATCACGTACAGGCGCTTTCTATCATAATCGACCAAGAACAGGCACTCCACCGAGTGACACTTACTTGGTCTCTGTCACCCGATCGTGACACACCTCCCCTCTTCAAGACGAAACCTCGGTTTCGCTCACAGTCATGTTCTCCTCTACAGCCCGAGAGAGAAAGTCAGCTCCAACATTGTTGGCGCCCGGAATGACGCGTACCGTGAATTGGTACGGTTGGAGAATCAACGCCCAGCGCATAAGTCTGGCGTTTGCCAACCTTGCAACCTGAAGATATTGCAGAGGTTGATGGTCCGTCTCCAGACAGAAAGGTCGTCCGTACAGGTACGCTTCGAACTTCTGGATGCCCCAGACAATGGCGAGACACTCGCGTTCAACCGTTGCATACGCTGCCTCGGCCGAGGTCAGCTTACGGCTGGCGAAGCAAACAGGGTGCAAAAACCCCTCTGTCTCCTGAAGCAACACTGCCCCAAGTCCCTTCCCTGAAGCGTCTGTCCTCAGCACGAAGTCCTTGTTCAGGTCTGGTAGTCGGAGAATAGGCTGACTGGTGAGTCGCCTCTTCAGGGTGTTGAATGCGGAGCTGCATTCCTCAGTCCACACTACAACGGTCGGTTGTAGTTTCTTGGTAAGGTTGGTCAGTGGTAGTGCGATTTCGGCAAAGTGCGGGATGAAGCGTCTGTAGAAGCTGGCTAGGCCCAGGAAAGACCTGACTTCTTTCTTCGTGCGCGGTGGCTCCGCCTCCCGAATCTTCTGGATCTTGTCGTCCTCTGGAACGAGCAATCCCTCGCCGACAACATGACCCAGGAAAGACAATTCCCGAAATCCCAAGTAGCACTTGGACGGTTTAGCTCCCAGATTTCCGTCCTTCAACCTTCCGAACACGTCGCGCAGGGCGTCGAGATGTTCAGTCCATGTCTCTGTCGCGATCAGCACATCGTCGATGAAACTGCTGATGTCCTCGCGCTTCAATGGTTCCAAAAGTTTCCTCATCATGCGAGTGAAGACGGCACCTGCATTCTGTAGACCAAAAGGCATGACTGTCCACTGGAACTGGCCGAATGGAGTGGTAAATGCAGTCTTTGGGCGATCTTCCTCGGCAACTGGAATTTGCCAGTATCCCTTGGTGAGGTCTAATTTTGAAAAATACTTGGCCTTGGCCAAGTGACTGAAGAGGTAGTCCACATCAGGCATGGGTTCCGCGTCAAACGCCGTAATCTTGTTCAGCTTCCGGTAGTCGACACAGAACCTGACGCGTCCATCCTTCTTCTTCACAAGCACAATTGGTGAACTGTAGGGAGAGTTCGCTGGCTCGATGACGCCCAACTTCGTCATGTCGGCGATTTCCTTCCTGACCACCTCCTTCTGGGCATGAGGCATGGGATACTGCTTCGTCCTCACTGGCTGTTTCTCCAGCAAGTCGAAGGTAAACTCCTCTAGATGCGTCTGAAGTGGTATGTCTGTAAGGACCCGTGCTGCATCCTTCAGGATCTCTTGCAGGTCCGCCTGCTGGTCGTCCCCAAGATCAGGTGAGATGTGCACGTCCGTGTGATCCTCACTAGCCTCCAACGGACAAACTGGTACACGTCCTCCTCCCTGTTCTTCCGTTGTCTCGTCCATCACGACAGCAACTGCTTCTGTCACTTTGTCCTTTTCCCCGTAGGCAGTCCTCTCTATGTAGGCGCGCAGCAGGTTGGCGTGGTACAGGCGTGCTTTCCCGTTCATGACGATCCTGTAGTCGTTCTGGCCCACTTTTGCTGTCACCTCAAAAGGTCCTTGCCACTGCAGTTGTAGCTTGTTGTGTTTGACAGGTAGAAGTAGCAACACCCGTTCTCCAATCTTGAAGCTGCGCGGCCGTGCCTTGCGGTCGAATCCTCGCGCGTAACGCTGTGCTGCTCTTCCCAGGTTCTCTTGAGCCAGTTTGCAGGTCTCTTCAATCCTGTTCCTGAGTTCTACGATGTAGGTCGCTGTCGTCTGCACCTCCTCGTCAGCTTCTTCGTCCGTCCAAGCCTGACGCAGGATAGCCATGGGACCGCGTACCTGTCTGCCGTACAACAACTCAAATGGGGAAAAGCCCAAGCTCTCCTGAGGAACCTCGCGGTATGCAAAAAGCAATGCTGGGATGTACCTGTCCCACGTGCGTGGTTTCTCCTGAGCTAGTTTCCTCAGCATGGTCTTCAAGGTGCCATTGAACCTTTCCACCAGTCCGTTGCACTGAGCATGGTAAGGAGTGGTGAAGTGCTGCTCCAGTGATAGCAGTCGTGCTGCCTCCGCCATCACTCCTCCCGTGAACTGCGTGCCTCTGTCGGTGAGTACCTCTGATGGAATTCCCAGCCGGGACCACATAGTAACCAGAGCCTCAGCTACTCGCGTGGCTTCAATCGATTTCAGAGGGATCGCCTCTGGGTATCGAGTAGCGTAGTCCACCATGGTCAAAATGTATCTGTTTCCGTCCTCAGACGCAGGCAAGATGGGCCCGATGATGTCCACTGCCACCCGACGAAAGGGTTCGTCGATGAGCGGCATCTTCTCCAAGGGGACCTTCCTCACCCTTCCTTTGGCAACCACCTTCTGGCACTTATCGCAGGATGCACAGAAACGTCGGACATCCGTGCAGATGCCTGGCCAGTAAAAGTGGCGCCAGACACGATCCGTGGTCTTCTTGGTGCCAAGATGACCTCCCAGAATCGAGTCGTGTGCCGTTGCCATGACACCCTCGCGAAACTCGCGAGGCACGACAACCTGTTTGAATGTACCTTCTTGGTTGCTGAACTCCCGGTAGAGCAACTTCTTGTCCCTGAGGAACTTTGACCTCCCATGCTTCCCGCTCAGCTTCACCTTCCCCGACTTCGCGTGCTCCCGAGGAGTCGCTAATGTCGGATCAGATGCCTGAGCCTTCGCGAGAAGCGCGGGGGTCACGTTCCCCAGGGCAGCTCGTGCAGCAGGTAGGGGTTTGAGAGGTTTGTCCTCTCGCTCCGCCTGTGCCCGCGTGAGCACTGAAATGACGTCGGGAGACCGATAAACGGGAACCTCCCTGGTGACGCCGTCCACAAACTGAACCCGGTTTCCAATGAGCAGGTCGCATGGAGGATCGTCCATGACGACGGCCACAATGGTCCCCGTGAACAACGGTGTTACGACCTTGATCACTGCCGTGTTCAAGTCGTAAGCGTGAGATGCCTCGGCCATTCTCACTCTTATGCTGTCTCCTGTGTAGGCCATAGCTGGAACTAGACTCGCCCGAACCACTATCATGTCTGCCCCTGTGTCCCGCAGACCTTCGCCCTTCACTCCGTTAACGTAGACGTTGCAGTGGGGCTGGAAATGTTTCCTGGAGCACGGAACGCAGAGTTGTGGAATTGTGCATGAGCTCGTGACGTCCCTTAGCTCCTCACTGCCAACAAAGTGTACGCCCTTCTGGTCAGCCTGTCTCTTGTGGCAGTCCTTCTTCACGTGGCCCCGCTTGTTGCAGTAAAAACACTGGATGTCAGCTCTGGAACTTGATCCCTTGTGTCCCTGATCGTCCTTCCCGTCCTTGGGTCCTGAAGAACCTGAATTTCCCGATTTTCCCGGCCGTGAGCCTGAAGATTTGCCGGAGATCGCCTGGGCGTCCTCATGTACTCTGATCCAGTCGGCTGCCTCCTGAGTAGTCTTTGGCTGGTGCTCCTGCACGAAGGTCACCACCTCAGGTCACAGGCTGGACATCAGTTGTTCCATGACAATGAGGTCGGCAAGGTCGTCGACTGTCCAGTTCTTCTCGGCCATCTCCACCCAGCGCCGCAGGTAGAGATTTAGGCGTTCCACAAACTGATGGCTCAGCTCGCCGCTCAGTCTCTTGCTGTTACGCAGACGTCGTCTGTAGGCTTCCGCAGTCAGGTTGAAGCGCTGGAGTAACGCCTTCTTTAGTGCCTGATAGTCTCTCGCCTCGTCGTCCTCCAAAGCGTTGTAGAGCTGCAATGCGCGTCCTTTTAAGCAGGTGCTAAGGCGGCTAGCCCACGTGGCCTCTTCCCACTTCTGGTCAGATGCAATGCGCTCAAACCGGCGTAAAAAGTCGTCGAGCTCGTCCTTGTCATCGTCGAACGTCGGCAGTCTCGTACGGTCGGCAACAAATGTCGGCGCGCTAGCCTGAGTAAGCGTACCCTTCTCGGCCTGTAGCCTAGCTAGTTCTAGCTGGAGATCGCGATCCGCCTGCTCTTTCTCTTTCCGTTCTTGTCTGTCAAGTTCGGCCTGTCGTTCCTGTCTCTCAAGCTCGTCTTTCTTATCCTGTCGGTCACGTTCGTCTTTCTCTTTCCGTTCTTGTCTGTCACGTTCGTCTTTCCTTTCCTGTCTGTCTCGTTCAGCCTGTCGTTCCCTTTCTTGTCTGTCAAGTTCGTCTTTCTTGTCCTGTCGGTCACGTTCTTCTTTTCTTGTCAGTCGCTCAAATTCTTCCTTCCGTTCCACTTCTAAGCGTTTTAGAACGCTTCGGGCTCTAACGCGTGCGTCTCGCTCAGTCGGTTGCTCGCTCCCAGGAGTCTCGAAAGTTATTCTCCTCGTAGGAGATCCCCCTGTAGCCATGGTTAGTTTTAGCAAAGCTTTATTACCAAAGTAAGTCTAACGCAGCTATAGCTAGAACACGCGGTGATGAAATGGATACAAAAATCCAGCAACCGGAAAATGCAGAAGAAAAATCCAAACGGTGTAGAACAAAAACGCGTAGCCTACTTTATGGCTGCTTTTTGCGGTGAAACAAAGTGTTTCCCACAGCCGTGGCCTACTTTATCGGCTGCTTTTTGCGGTGAAACAGAGTGTCTCCCACAGCCTTGGTTAGGACAGAAGTCCTCGGACCCTTCCCCCCCAAAATTCCAACAAAGTCAAAATATGGAGAAAAATCCAAGTAAAACAAGACGGTAGAAATGTAACCTGTTTCAGAATGCGAAACAACAATGTAGAGAAAACTGAGTAAAACGAGTAACGAATCCGCTAACCCCGCTCAGCTCTCTGCAACGGAAAACTCTGAACGTATAACAACAAAGATTCACAAACAAAGGAAAGGGAAGTAATCACAGTTAGCGCATACAATAGCTTACAAATTACAATTTACATTTCCTGAAAGATGTGAATCGCTTAAGGTGTGGTATATGATCAAAACTATACAAAAAAGGGTAGCACCAAGCAGAAAATAAGTCGAGCACTGACGAGATTATCTGCTCTTAGTTATCCTTAATTGGTGGGTCTTTATCAGTTGGAAATTAACTGAGTAAATCCCGGCTTGGCCCCCATGTGTCACGTTTCAATATATCACTTAAGGTGATTATGAACCGGTTAATTACTACTAATTAACTAACCACACCACGATCCACTCTCGCAGTCATACAATTAAATAGAGTCAACAAAAGTATAAGTTTCAGACGCCTGTTTATGTATAAACTCGCCACCTCCCTCGAGCCTTCACTCAAAATATGTTCCTTTTACGTTCTCAACACGTAAAAAAACCCGTGATCACTGACAAAATGCCAGTAGTATATAGAAAATTATAGTAACACGCTGATCCCGTGTAAATACAGTCAAATGAGAATGTTCTGTTCAAAAAGCTCTAGTTCATGCAGGGGTCTCACACCCCACGTTGTCACTACTCCAATGAAATCACAGATAAGAAAAGACAACGGTGGTCAACGGGGTGCGTAAGACACGGTGCACTTAGCTTTCTTTCTGTATGCTGGTTAGCCGGTATGCTGGTTAGCCGGGTTGCTGGTTAGCCGGTTCGCTGGTTAGCCGGTCCGCTGGTTAGCCGGTCTGCTGGTTAGCCGGTTATACGTTAGCGTAGCTTCCTCAGGTCCCAGCTCCAACGTCTGCAGCTAGCAGTGTCCCGCCAAAGGCAGCCGTGCAGCAGTTGCAGGAAAACGAAACGAAGGCTGCAAACAGAAAGCATCGGTGCACTAAACATGTCAGCTACCCCTCACCCACCACCTTTAAACATGTCATCTTTAAATATCTCATCGAGCACGTGGGCCTGCACAAAACGGACTTTTTACAACAACAAAACAGCCATTTTTCGTCCTTCTCTCCCTATCTGCAAAAACCATATACAGATTAGTATTTTAGCGTCACAGAGAGTAAATTATGCGCTAACCTGGAAAGAACAACAGAGAGTATTTCATTCCACAAACACAGACTCATCAACAGCGTTAAATAATGATTTATTACCTCAAAAGCCTATGATTGTACTCTCAATGGAAGCAAAATCCGCTTCCTCCCTGGAACAGCCTCTGTTCGTCAACAGTGACAAAAAACCTCCAGAACCCCTTGTCGAATCCTTATGCGAAAGCCATCGCCGACGAAGGAATGTTGACGACTTGTCCTCAGCAAAACAGGTGCAGTGAGAAAGTAATAACTAGTGGAAGTCCCCCTAGAGTGCCGAATACAATATTCGGTGAAAAACCATCATACTCTAGAAACTGTGTATTAGATCCTTCCCCTTCTGCCGCTGGGTGTCAAGTGCCCCGTCCTTGTGTCTCTGTCAGACAACCTAGCCAATAACACGTGACTGACCTTGTCACAAAAACCAGTCCAGCTATACACAATTCTGCCTCCCAAGCAGAAAAAAGACACGAGAAACTCAATCCGTGAAAATCCCGTGCGCGCTGTCAGCGAAAAACCGTCAGCCCTATGACAGCAAAAAAAACCCACTGTGAAACTCGTGCGCTACAAAACATCCGTGCTCGTTGAGCACTGTCAGCAAACTCTGCTGTAGCCCAATATCACGTACAGGCGCTTTCTATCATAATCGACCAAGAACAGGCACTCCACCGAGTGACACTTACTTGGTCTCTGTCACCCGATCGTGACACTCTCCCACAGACAAACAGAGAGACAGACACACACACACACACACACACACACACACACACACACACACACACACACACATACACACACACACACACACATACTCATAATCACACACACACTGACACACACACACACACACACACACACACACACACACACACACACAAACACATAGTATATATATACACACACACACACATATATATATACACACACACACACACACACACACACACACACACACACACACACACACACACACACACTCACAGCGACCGAACAGCGATAACTCGTGTTTCTGCCATGTTAACACAGTTTGCTCCCTTGTTCCTGCCTGGAAGAGTGGTAAACGCAGACACTTTGTATCCAACAAAACAATCTTGTCTTTGCACAACGCAAAGGACAATTTCTGGTGCTTAAGGGCGTCTTCCTGCAGCAATTGAAAATGTATACTTAACATTTATTTTGTCTTGTCCCTCAAAAGAAACCTTTTAAGCGGTGGTTTCAGCGGAGTATGACAGGCAAACAAAAGCGACGGAAACTAATATACACGTGTTTTCACATATACAGATTTGAAGTAGTATGTACATGAGTTTAGGAAACGTGCTTTGAGGTAAAGTTTCAACATCAAAGAGAATCTCCTTAATGCGCTATCTCATATCTGCCCAGGGTTTATCATGGGATAAGTTAAGAGGGGGGGGGGGGGGGGGGGGGGGGGGTATCATCACGATCACGGGAAGGGAAATTTTAGCTTTCACGATCACAGTTACCTTGATTTTTGTTTTCACGATCACAAACACCTTGACGAATAGAGGATCATAAAGTGATACAGCTGTGAAAAATGTACGTTGAAAATAAAATGGTTTGCAGTAATGCCCATCACGATCACGAAAACAAATGACGATCACGATCACGAGACTTGATTTTTTTGTCATCACGGATCACGGGCAAAGTCCCATCACGATCACAGAAATGGAAATTTCGGCAATCACGGTCACAGAAAGGTCAAAAAACGCCAATCACGATTTTAAACCCTTTGGGGCCCTCTTAAGACACTCTCTCCTCTTGGACACATACCAACATTCAACAGCCTTGGTGCATTGCGGGCAGAGTTGGAATTTGTTGATGAATTCACTCGGGATGTTGATTTCTGAATCAGTACAAATGACCTGACTATAAACATTGGAGTTCATTTTGTGCTTGTTTGTGTCGCAGATTTGTGAAGCAGTTTTCATTTGAGTTATGAGTTTTTGTTGTGAAACTCTAATACATATATGTCTTTCATGTTTAGTTCTTAGCTTTCAATCTTGCTGGGCACTCGCACACTCGCGATCGCGTGTGTTAGAGAGAAAGAGAAATAGAGGGTAGATACTTGTGCATATATGCCATTGACATTTCCAGACAAGTGACCCAGTATTGATATTTCTAACGAGGAAGTGATCCTGCACGTGGTATTGTACCTATTAAACGCCCACTCCATGTTATTGGGACGAAATTGGCTCATAAGAGGGGTGGAGAGTTGGACTAAATACACCACCAAGGAAGCAGGAAATATATAAGGTGTCAATCTACGTAAATTACAATGTGTCATAAAGGCTATTTGATTAATGTTGCAAAGAGACGTTATTTACAAAACAAATCTTTGTATTCGTGATTAACAATTGACCCCGAATAATGTATGTGCAACAGTATTATTACGGAAGGAAGGTATTCTTTTTATATAATTTTTTTTTTATCTTTCTCCCCCTATGTAATCAATTTAAATAATGTAAAACCCTACTCTGCACGTTTGACGATGATTTTCTGGAAATGAAGAAGGAATTAAGCTAACTATGTTTTGATAAAACGTTTTTCAAAAACTTTTGTCTGGGAATGGCGTGTGCAGCACAGAGAGAAGTTTGTTTTTCGTTCTCGCCAAAACACTCAGAATAAGCTCAGGATCAGATCTAAAACTCCGTATTATCTTCTTAATTGAAAACAAAACCCCACATCGACAGAGATTTCAAGACTCATGTTTTTTAAATCAGCTATCTTCTCAAGGATGTTCTATTTGTATATCAGTGTGCGCACCTCTGCGGATGTGTGTGTGTGTATGTGTGTGTGTGTGTGTGCGCGCGTGTGTATATATGTGTGTGTGAGTGTGTGTGTGCGTCCGTGCGTGTGTGTGTGTGTGTGCGTTCTCGTGGATTTCCTATCCATTTCTGTGCGCATTCCTCACACGTACAACACAGTTGTATATATGCAATCATCCTTTATCCGCGGCTACATGGTTTCCGAGTCGTGTTCTAGCTACCGTTAAAAAATAATTTTGAATTGCATCTGCATACAACCCTTGAATGAAAGCAGAATCTGTCGTAGTCCGTTATGACGTTTATAATGTTTAATCAGTTACCTGCAAGCGCCATCAAACGTGAATAAACTGATATGCAGCGCGTTGTATGTAATTTGCTGCATTTTTGCTTGGCTGACTTCTTCTTGTCGTTCGCTGATTTTTGCGATTTGCGTGGATCTGTGGTTGGTTAAGGTGCGCCTGTTGGCCAAGATCCTCCGACTTCAGCCCTTAGGTTTCTTTCAGGGTTACCCCCGCCCTTAGTTCCTGGCTCAAAAACCTAACCCTGGGAACACATGGGGGATTTCTTACCGGGGGTCCCACCCTGGGGCTAGAGCTTTTAATGCGGCTCTTACTCGCATGGTGTAACCGTCATCGGACACGAAGGGCATTTATAGCGTAGTCAGTGCCATCTGCCAACCCACCCTGTCCTGGTAGAGACATCGCTAGTTGGTCCGGGACTGCTCAGTTATTCTATATTCGCAGCTGGCCCCCATATCTGGGGGCCGTTCCCCTATCCGCCACCTGGGGACCGGCCGGGTTGAGGATAGTCGCCCCCCTACTGAATTGGAAGTAGTCTCTTCCCGGACATTAGTTTGGCTGACTGATATGAGACCCTCCACCACGGAATGAGTCGCATGTCACCTTTTCATGATTTTCATATTTTTACATTTTCTTACAGAGTTTTTTTATTCTCTATCCAGTGGTGAAAACCGTTTTAGAAAAGAGCGAAAACTTTTCTAGTTATAAGCCTGCGACTATGGTGACCCTCACACTCCTACAAGACACCCCCCGGACTTATATTATGCCTAGCGCAGAACCGCGTGAGGTGACATGCGACTCATTTCGTGGTGGAGGGTCACAAAATTATGAGAGCCCCCAAACGCAAAAAAACAAACAACACAAAATACAAAAAAAAAAAAAAAATATCCAGTTCCCTCCATGGAGATGCCATTCTGCCTTACACACTTTTGTGGCAACATGAACAAAATGTTGTGAGTGCCTATAGCTGCTTCGAACAAACAGGGAGAAGGGCGAGCCTATTTTAACCTGAACGTTTACGGGGCACACTGTGATTCATTCCCCGCCAAACTGGCTCAACTCCCAGGGATGAATGTTTAGAACATAGAAACTCGGAAGAAAGGGCAAGGGTCAAGGGTTAGCGTCACTGTAGTTGAGTCAAGAGAACGAAGTCCTCGGAAAATAAGAGCAACTTTGTCATTTTGGACAGAAATTAGAGACATTACATAATGTAGTACAAGTAAGGAAATGCAAAACTGAACACAGTTGTTAAACGTCGCAACACGTACTCTTCATCTAAGTGAAGATGATACTCAAATACCAACTGAAATTATGCAAGTGACTTTTCGATTGAAATACCAACATGATATCAGGCAACCATTTTCATAATACATAATTCCGGATGGGAACGTTAATCCCTGAACTCTGTTCACCCCCCCCCCCCCCACCACGCACACACCCACAAACACATGCGCACACATACACACTCACGCGCGCACACATACACACTCACGCACACCCTTCCACTCAACCCCCACTTACGCCCTTCCTTCATCTGTCTTTGTCTATCGTCCCTTTGTTCGTCATTGCAGTCGTAATAATAGGATTTCTTCCTGTTGTTTTCACAAGACCTCGTGCACAGCAATATTTGTATATCTGAGTTCCTTCCTGGTTTGAAGCTCTTTTTTATAACCCTCGCATTTGCTTCAAAGAACTCATTTGTTTCACACACAATCACACATTTCACACGCATTTCGCATCGGCAGTTATTGCCAGAGCATTTAACGTTTTGGAGCTAGAATTTGGTCTGAAAACTGATGATTGACTTTGTGCCGAAGGAATTGAAGCTGCTTTTTTGAAAGCACAGAATGGCGTCCATCAAAGAATTGGTGCCAGAATTGTTGTACATGGGAAGGTAAGAAACATATGTTTTGCAGAAAAGTCAATGCTATGTGTTTAAGTTGTTTGATATATATGAACAATGCTTTGATGTACACCAGGTATAATTGACTACGAAAGACAGACATACAGAGAGACACGCAGACAGACAGAGAGGTTCTTACACACACACACACACACACACACACACACACACACACACACACACACACACACACACACACACACACACACACACACACTCACACATACACACGCATAAGCACACACACACACACACACACACACACACACACACACGACAATATTTTTAGCAGTTGAAAAAGGATAACAGGTTTAAGGCTCAATACCATTTTCTCACAAGATAAAAGATAAGCGTTAAAAAAAACCAAGGAAAAAAACGGGACAAGATTTAGGGCCCACACAGCGCTACGTCCTTATCACGACCATGGGGCATTCGATGATAACAAATGTGGCTAGTCTTAATAATGTAACTCAGGGAAGGTTGTTTGGGCTCTGCAGACGTACAATTGCATAGGGATTATAATGTTAGCATGTTAATTTTGTAGCTTCTGTTTTCTTTTCGTAACAGAGATTTATTTGCAAATATTTTGGAGTTCAAGGTCTTTTCGATTATTCTGGCATGTGCAAAAAGGATTGAAGACACAAACACCGTCCGAGCATAAAATGTGATGTAGTCTAGAGTTACAGAAACTTCACACACTTGTAGGCTTCGTTGACGTCCGGTCACAATGAACATCTATTTGACTCATGTCCAAATTTAAGGTCAGAGCAGGGTCAAGTTTAGGCAACAAGTTTAGGTCAACTGTGGTAGACAAATGGAAAATTAACATGTTTAACGTCTTTGAAGCTTAAACTTTGAAACTGAGCAAACATTCAGGGCTTGATGACACAACAGTAGTCTGGTTGAGCAGTGTCACTTTTCAAAGTGACAGTCATTATTTACAAATACAACGAAGAGACCACAGAAGCTACGAAAATGGAACCGCGAATACAATAGGCCCCATGCAAAAGTAATTCTGCTAGGCCCAAGCAATCTTCCTTTTCATTCATAATTACGACGAAAGATAAATTAGTTAACGAAAAGATTCCTTTTCGCTAAACAACTTCCAGGCCCATGGAACTGCCGTTCTTCTTTACCGCACAGCTTCCCCTAGCGTGTGTATGATGTCTGCGACTGCAACAATTAAAATACCATTACTGTTGTTGGTACTGCGATTCCTTTTGCTACAGACAACGTTGATGTTGTTGTAGTTTACATCTAACAGCCATGTTACAACTATCATGACTTTTGTTTCAGACTGGGACGATGGACGCTTCTACTCATCTTGGCGCTGACTCTGGTCTTAAGAGGAAGTCAACAAACTTCATCCATCTCCACCCTACGACCCTTTACGCCATGTGGACCGTGCGTGTGTAACGGCACAGTGGCTGACTGCTCTAATCGAGGATTGGGATACCCAGCTCCCGAGGGACTGCCTGACGACCTCATCAGACTGTCTCTTCGCAACAACTCCATCTCTGACTTGGCACCGAGAGTGTTTGCACGCTTTACCTCGCTTGAATGGCTCGATCTGTCTGCCAACATCCTCTTCGAAAATGTCATCCCTGTCAATGCCTTCAATGGTCTGGGTCACCTGCGTGAACTGAATCTAAATAGTAACTGGCTGACCCTTAATGGCGACTACTCTGCCAAGGGACCGTTTGACAGCCTCACGTCTTTGCAACGTCTAGACCTGTCCAACAACTTACTTGAGAAGGTCGGGCCGTTGCTCTTCCGAGCGCTGAATAGAGCCTTGCACTGGCTTGATCTCAGCAAGAACAACATCAACTACGAGGGAGAAAGCAAGTGGCCCATACAGTACCTCGACAACCTTACATATCTTGATCTATCGCACAACAACATGAAGAACCTAAGCCGGGGACTGTTCAAGCAAGGACTGCAGACGTTGAACCTCAGCTACAACAGCATTCCACTGAGCGATGAAGCCTATCCAGAGGACACGTTTGAAGACCTAAAGGATACCCTCATTGAGCTGCACGTCAAAGCCAACTGTAACTTGTCCAACACACCGGCTACTGTACACTATCCCGACATAGCCTTTTCCAGGCTTTATAACCTTCAGGTTCTACAGATAGACGGACTCCTTCACCAGAGCTTTGGAGCTGGCTTTCTGAACCTGACAAGTCTCAGGACGCTAGATCTCTCTGGAAAGGGTGGAGGGTTTTGTTTCATGAGATCTCTGTCAAACGAAACTTTTAAAAACTTTGCAAATTCTCTTCGAACCCTCAACCTGTCCCTCTGCAGCATTACCACAATAGACGCTGGCACTTTCCTTCCTCTTGGTGACTCTCTTCGTGTTCTGGACTTGTCCTACAATGTTGGCCTGGGCTTTGACACACTGGGAGACGCGGTCTACGGGTTGCAGGGCTCTGTTCTCAAGGAACTGTACATCGACTCTATCGTACAGCCATTCAGTCTCTGTGTCAAGGTTTCAGAGTGGAACACTCGCTACTTTCTTAATACTAGCATTGAGTTCATCTCTGCCAGAAACAATCGCCTTGAGGTCTTCTGTCGGGGAGCCCTGAACAACATGCCCCACACCCTCAGCAGAGTTGTTCTTCACGGCAACCGTCTGGTCTTTGGGCCTTATTTCAAAGACTTTGAGAATCTTGTGGGACTGACAGACCTGGAAGTTGACGGGCACGCGTTTGCTTTCCACCCACCTGTTCGTTACCCTGCCGAGGATACTGGAGAATGCGAATCCTCTGACGGAGAGATGTCTGAATGCCACTTGGGTTGGAGACCCAATGGAGATCATATATGGGTTGATCAGGAGCACACAGACATGAATGAACAAACAGAATCGTGGAATCTACAGGAGTTTATGAAAACAGAAGATCTTACCTTCCGACTTCCACCTAACCTAAGGACGTTCACGTCTCGCTGGAATCAGCTGTTCTACCGACTTGAGGGGATCAGATTTGACCCCAACAACTCTCTTGTCAGCCTGAATCTTCAGAGCAATCTTCTGACCACATGGACCGGACCCGTGAGCGGACTTGATAAATTAGAATCCCTTACTCTTCAGAACAACTTAGCAGTTAGCTTTAAAACAAGTTTCTTCAAGCATTTCAGGTCAGTCAAGAAATTGTATCTCTCTAAAAATTACCTGAACGCCGTCCTTTCTGATGATGAGGAAGGGTTACTTTTCGAACCTTTGGATAAGCTTGAATATTTAGACATATCCAGAAACTATTTGTACATTTTGCCAAGGCAAGTCTTTAAAGGCCTCGTCAGTCTAAGGTTTCTGAATCTCAGTCGAAATTCTATTGCAAAGTTCGGCGTCAACATCACGCACATGGCTAATCTGTCCATGCTAGACCTCTCATCCAACAAAATCAAGTACCTGTCATATGAGATAATGAGCCACCTGGACACGATAGCAGAGCGTATCGAAGTGCATCTGGACCTGACGATAAACCCGTTGGCCTGTAGATGTGAACAAATCGATTTCTTGAGGTGGGTTCAACAGAGTGAGGTTGTGCTTCCCAGCAGCGGGCGTTATAGTTGTCTGATGTCAAGCGGTAATTACGAACGGATGACGGACATCTTCAAGGTGATTGGTCAGCTTGAGTCATCATGCATGGACAAATTCGGTATATTTGTAGGAGCTGCCTCCTGTGCCTTCTGCTTGCTGGTAGCTATGCTCTCAGCCCTCGTCTACCGCTATCGCTGGAAGCTGCGCTACCTTTACTTCGCCTCCCGCCTGGCCTACAGACGCATGCAAAGCTGCGACGACGACAATGACGACTTTGAGTTCGACGCCTTCGTGTCGTACTCGTCGGAAGACAACGACTTTGTGCACGGTGAGCTGCTGGAGGAGCTGGAGACGCGGGCGGGTCTTCGTCTGAACGTGCATAACCGTGACTTCATCCCCGGTCGTCCCATCCCGTCCAACATCGTCAGCGCCGTTCAGAGCAGTCGCCGCACGCTGGTGGTGCTGTCCCGGGAGCTGGTGCAGTCCGAGTGGTGTCACTACGAGATGCAGATGGCCACGATGGAAGCGGCGCACACAGGACGTGACGTCTTGCTCTTCCTGCTGTACGAGGACGTGCCGTCACAGCAACTGCCGCGTGACGTGCTGTACAACCTGCAGTCCTCCACCTACATCACCTTCCCCGGCACTCGGGCGGAACCGTCACTCGTCCGTGACTTCTGGGCCAGACTGGCTCAGGCCATCAGACAGTGACACTGTCGTTGAAGAGAAGTCAACACTGACTATTTGAGATATGCTCAAATGATTCTCAATAATTACCAGTTGGAAAAGATGTGGTGTAACCCTATAACTGTTCAACGAACTTTGACTACCAACCAAACAAGTGTTCGTTGGCGCGCTGCAGTGCTTGTTACCTTACGGATTTTGGCGCCTTATCTGAAATCTGTCCTTAACTGCTTTCCTAAGCTAATTAATCGGGATCTGATACAATGATAATAACTTCTCCCTACTGTTGCTGTCTGTCACTGCGTCATATGCTGTTCGTGGCGTCATTGCTAAGTTCAGCTGGAAGAGCCTACGGTCTCTGGTTCAGCAGGACAAGTCTTGGTCATTCGAGGCTAGCCAAGAATGTAAACGTCAATTTCTCTCTGTCTCTGTCTCTCTGTGTGTCTCTCTCTGTCTCTGTCTCTGTCTCATCGTGGGAGGTGAAAATGAAACAGAGAAAAAGCGTCGGGATGAATGTTTTGGGAGAAGAATATGTAGACACAGCACATACAGTAAGTATACAGACATACACACTCAGTCACACAGAAACAGAGAGAGACAGACAAACAGACAGACAGACAGACAGACAGACAGACATACAGACACACAGACAGACACACAGACAGACACACACACACGCGCACACACACACACACACACACAAAGACACACACACAGCCACACAGCCACACACACATATAGCCACAGACACAGACACACACACACACACACACACACACACACACAGAAGAGCGGTAGTTACCGCAGACGGGACACTTTGTGTCCTTGCACAACTCACCGGAGTATCAAAGGCAAACAAAAACAACGGAGGGTAGATATGTTTGCACATTTTATTTACATTCCCAAACAAGTGACCCAGTAATGATATTTCTAACGAGGAACTGATCCTGCACGTGGTATAGATATAGGTTACACACTCCGAGTTCTCATTATCTTGCATATTTTCCCGAGGGTCGATTTTCAGGTATTACCGAGCCTTTGGCGAGGTTATACCTGAAAATCGACCCGAGGGAAAATATGCAAGATAATCAGGACGAGGTGTGTAAGCTATTTATCCCATTACTCCGACGTTTTCATTAAAACCACTTACTTTTTCCACTAAAACCTGCCCGTGCCTGTTTTCAGCTTGCCAAAAGCCTCCGCAGTCGAAATTCATGTCAATGAATTCATGCGCAAAGCTAGTTCCCATTTGTCAGCATAATGACCATAATGGACGGCGTCATTCGACTTGTATGTGGACATTCAGTCATTCATATTGCTTATAAAAAGGTCTGCTATCTGCTTTTACATTTTGAAAGTCATTTTAAAATAACCCTGTGTATATTTGACATCGGCTTTCGTTATACTCAATTCGGCATACCGGGTTTATATTTTTACCAGAATTGCGCACAATAATGGCAGCGCAACAAATTCAGTTCGGGCCGTGCTGGTTTGATCGTTGACCCAAGTCAGTTCGCATGCAGTGTTACTGTTTGTCAGTCGCGGATAGAAATGTTGGCTGTCAAGTGTCATCGAGCTGTTCTGTTTCGGTTTTCACAGGTGGATCACTTACATAATTATTCAGTCGTCGGGTTTAGGTGAGCCAAAGCTTCAATACTTCGCCTGTTGTAGACATTAAGCAATAAAGCTTGGAAGTTGTATGTCGGCACTGAGTCGGTCGCGGTACATCGGTTTCTACTTTGTCCCGGTCTTGAGTTTGAACACCTAAGGTTGGATACATCTAACACCTCACATCCCCTTCTCTTCCCCATATATCTTAACTGTATCTCCAACTTCTTTTCGTCTTCTTCTTTTCAATTTGATGCCACTCCCTCATTTGTCGCTGAACCCCGCAGTTGACTCGACTCGGATTCACACAAGCCCGTCTAGCAGGCGACAGTTCGAACAGTCTTGAACAGCACGGTTGCAAGCAGATTCAGCTATCAATCGAAGCAATACACTTAAAGCCAAAGCAAATAACCAAATGAGAAAATCTAACGTTTGATTTGACTTCATGGTGACTCTTCTGATTATTATTTTTTTGGCGTTGGAATGGATCTCAACGAGTTCCCAGCTACGACAACTTTTCCAGAGTTATGCACCGCAGGCATGCCTTCGACAATCGATGTCAGTTTCTGATTGAGTTTTCGAACTACCAGGTGACTGGGTTGTGTTTTGATTGCTCTCTCTCTCTCTCTCTCTCTCTCTCTCTCTCTCTCTCTCTCTCTCTCTCTCTCTCTCTCTCTCTCTGTCTCTCTGTCTCTCTGTCTCTCTCTCTCTCTCTCTCTCTCTCTCTCTCTCTCTCTCTCTCTCTCTCTCTCTCTCTCTCACGGTTCTGTGTAGATGGCTGTCTGTGTAAAAATTAGGAAGTATCGTCCCTTGATCCCACTCGCGATACTCGTTGAACAAGCCTTTGACCATGCAGTCGCTTCGGCCAGCGAAATATCTCGACTCCGCTCTTTAAATTCATGCAGAATGTGCGTATCGTTTGAAGTATTCTTTATTTTCTCAATATTGACGCATGTAGGCCTGTACCTATACGTGATATTGACTTTGACACCACATAATATTTCAGTCGTATGTTGAAAAAAGTAGTCCATCTGTAAACTCTGAATATGCAGATGACCTCTATAAATTATTCAATTGTACTCTGAAATCAAAGACAATGACCAATGACAGTTGAGATCGAAACTCGGTTGTGATGGGTTATCCATAGTATGGTTGTGATGAATTATCCAGAATAATCACCTCTTCAGCTAACAGAGACAAAGAGGCAGGTCATGGGATAATACCTTGTGAACGCCCACTGCATTTTTTGGTGCGAAATTGGTTCATAAGAGGGGTGGGGAGTTGGACTCAATACACCAAGCACACATATTTTTAAGCAGGAAATATATAAGGTATCAATCTACGTAAATCATAATGTGACATACAGGCTATTTGATTAATGTTGCAAAGAGACGGTATTTACAAAATAACGTTGTCTTCGTGTATAACAACTGATCCCGAATAATGTATGTGCAACAGAGTTATTACGGAAGGAAGGTCTTTTCTTAATTTTAATCTTTCTCACCCTATGTAATCAATTGAAATAATGTGAAACCCCACGTACTCTGTACGTTTGACGATGAATTTCTGGAAATGAGGAAGAAATTAAGCTCACTATGTTTTGATAAAACGTTTTTCAAAAACGTTTGTCTGAGAATGGCGTGTACAGCATAGAGAGAAGTTTATGTTTCGTTCTTCAGCATGCGTTTTTTTGTCTTCTCTCTCTCGAAAACACTTAGAATAAGCTCAGGATCAGATCTAAAAACTCCGTATTATCCGTTTGGATGTCTGTGAGTGATAGATAAGATGTGTGGAGTGAATGTGTACGAGTACTAAGCTGTGATTTATACGTGATGTGTGTGTTTTTATTTATTTTAATTATGATTTGTTTTATATTATTATCATTGTCCTGTTCCTTAGGCTGGTTGTCGCGACATATGTCGCGCTACTTTACGTATACTGTCACCTGGTTGTCACGACATATGTCGCGCTACAGACTGGCTCAGTCTGTTTGGTCGGTTCCGATTACCTCCCATGGATGCGAAAACCTATATGACCGTTTTTAGAGATTTGACTAAATGTTTTAACATAGAGGGGGAATCGAGACAAGGGTCGTGGTGTATGTGTGTGTGTGTGTGTGTGTGTGTGTGTGTGTGTGTGTGTGTGAACAAGAACAAGAACAAGAACAAGAACAAATGTTTATTGTCCTCAAACCAAAAAGGTTATTGACACATTGCTATGAATTCTAAAGCATTCTGCGACAAACCTTCCGAGACATATTTGAACATCTTTGTCCATAAATATTTCACTTGGTTTATAATTAATATAATCTACATCAATTATATTAGTCACGTCTTTTTTAAACGTTTCTCTACTTTTTTGTGTGTGTGTGTGTGTGTGTGTGTGTGTGTGTGTGTAGAGCGATTCAAAGTAAACTACTGGACCGATCTTTATGAAATTTTTCATGAGAGTTCCTGGGTGTGATATCCCCAGACATTTTTTCATTTTTTTGAAAAATGTCTTTGATGACGTCATATCCGGCATTTTGTAAAAGTTGAGACGGCACTGTCACACTCTCATTTTTCAATAAAATTGATTGAAATTTTGGCCAAGCAATTTTCGACGAAGGCCGGACTTTGGGATTGCATTTCAGCTTAAAGGCTTACAAATTAATTAATGACTTTGGTCATTAAAAATCTGAAAATTGTAATTAAAATTATGTTTTTTTAAACCAATCCAACATTACGTTTATCTTATTCTTCATCATTTTATGATTCCAAAAACATATAAATATGTTATATTCAAATTAAAAACAAGCTCTGAAAATATAAAAATATAAAAATTATGATTAAAATTAAATTTCCGAAATCGATTTAAAAACAAGTTCATCTTATTCCTTGTCCGTTCCTGATTCCAAAAACATATAGATATGAGATGTTTGGATTAAAAACACGTTCAGAAAGTTAAAAAGAATAGAGGTACAGAAAAGCGTGCTATCCTTCTCAGCGCAACCGCTACCGCGCTTTTCTGGATTGTTAATTTCACTGCCTTTGCCACGAGCGGTGGATTGACGATGCTACGAGTGTACGGTCTTGCGGAAAAAATGCAATACGTTCAGTTTCATTCTGTGTGTTCGACTGAGCTTGACTAAATGTTGTATTTTCGCCTTACGCGACTTGTTCTTTATTTTTCTCTCTGTTAATTCACCAGTGGCTATGTAACATGTGTTACAGAATTGCACCAGTGTAAGGGTGTGTATAACGAGTCTGCATGGACCACATTCAGCAGTAAATTTGTATTGAATTGTATCGCATTGTCGTGCATGTGAAGGTTTGGACGGATCTATAGTGATTTAAAAGACAGTCTACAGGCCAAAGAAGGCAACTGTCGGTGAACATCACACGGTTATTGTATTCTACTGTAGTTCAGTACTAGTTGATTGAGTTCTTTCTTTATTCTTAAATCATGTAGCACATGTATGCCTTATCACACTTTGACCTCGAAACAACGTGTGTATTTTTTTCCTTGCCCATTGCATGAGATCTTCTGGAATTAATGTCAGAAGTTGATAGACTTGCAACAAGGAATGACATTAACAATTATATTCACCACACCCTCATAAATCCCACTTCTAATTACAAGCAGATTAATCATTTGTGATTCTTTGATTTTAAGACGTGCCACGCGACGAGTGTGGCCAACAAACTTCACCCAAAACAACCTTGGCTTGGGTGACTCTGACCTATGACAAGTTCAAGGGGCAGCCGAAATTGAGAAAATATGGAAGATCATTCGCGTGGAGGAAAACCTCATCTAGCCAATGTAACACGGATCACAATCTAGGCTTTGGTATAAACTGTTTGGTCACGCTGGGTAAAAGATGTTAGAAAAACAAGACCCAGTTGAGCTCTTATTACTAGCAACCGCCATTTTGAGATAAATGAAATAACTATTTCTACTTTATCAGGCAAGTGTACCAATCGATGGTGTTTGCACGCTAGTAATGTTCTCGTGGATTTCCTATTCATTTCTGTTCGGATTTCTCCCACGTACAACTCTGTTATACATATGCAATCACCCTTTATCCGCGGCAACATGGTTTCAGAGTCGTGTTCTACCGTTGAACACTGAATTACGGTTTGCATTTTCAAACATTACTTGTATGGAAACAGAATCTGTCGCACGCACTTCGTTATGACATTGAATGTTTAATGCAGCTCCCCGTTACGTGTATGCACCGTGAAGGGTGAAATAAACTGATATGCAGCGCGTTGTGTGTAATTTGTTGCATTTTTGCTTGGTTGACTGATGTGAGAGCCCCCAAACGCAAAGACAACCCAACAAAAACAAATAAACAACGATCGATCCAGTAGTTTTGTCTGAATCGCTCTACACACACGAACGCACACACGCACACACATACACCACAACCCTCGTTTCGATTCCCACAGTCTACGTAAAAACAAAACCGTTCCCTCCTTTGAGATGCCCTTCTGCTTTACAAACTTTTGTAGCAACATGAAAATGTTGTGAGTGCCTATAATTGCTGGGAACCCAGAAGAAGAAGAAGAAGAAGAAGAAGAAGAAGCTTCGAACAAAAAGGGAGTAAGGCGAGCCTATTTTGACCTGAACGTTTGCTGGGCACACTGGGATCCATTCCCCGCCAAACTGGCTCAACTCCCAGAGATGGAATGTTTAGAACATAGAAATTCAAAAATAAGGGCAAGGGTCAAGGGTTAGCGCCTTTGTGGGCGAGCCAAGGGAACAAAGTCCTCGGAAAATTAGAGCAACTTAGTCATTTTGGACAGAAATTAGATTCACTACATCATGTAGTACATGTAGGGAAATGCAAAATTGAACATTTTTGTTAAAAGTTGCAACACTCTTCATCGAAGTGAAGATGATAATCATATACTAACTGAGGTTATGCAAGTGACTTTCCGTTTGAAAAGAAAACAAAAATATATCCGCCAACCACTTTCATATCGATACTTCCGGATGGGAACGTTGATATTAGAGACGCTACATTATGTAGTACAAGTAAGGAAATGCAAAACTGAACACAGTTGTTGAACGTCGCAACACGTACTCTTCATCTAAGTGAAGATGATACTCAAATACTAATTGAAATTATGCAAGTGACTTTTCGATTGAAATACCAACAAGATATCAGGCAACCATTTTCATAATCCATATTTCCGGATGGGAACGTTAATCCCTGAACTCTGTTCACCTCCCCCCCCACACACACACACACACACACACGCGCGCACACACACACACACACACACGCGCGCGCACACATACACACTCACGCACACCCTTCCACTCATCCCCCACTTACGCCCTCCCTTTCTGGCTTTGTCTATCGTCCCATTGTTCGTCATTACAGTCGTTATAATAGGATCCTTCCTGTTGTTTTCACGAGACCTCGTGCACAGCAATATTTGTATATTCGAGTTTCTTCCTGGTTTGCAATCACAAATTTCACATTCATTTCGCATCGGCAGTGATTGCCAGAGTATTTAACGTTTTGGAGCTAGAACTTGGTCTGAACACTGATTAATACGGACGAGTGACTTTGTGCCGACGAAATTGAAGCAGCTTTGTTGAAAGCACAGAATGGCGTCTGTCGAAGAATCGGTGCCAGGATTGTTGTACAGGGGAAGGTAAGAAACATGTTTTGCGGAAAAGTCAATGCTATTTGCTACAGACATAGAGGCAGACAGTGAGGCTCGTACACACACACACACACACACACACACACACACACACACACACACACACACACACACACACACATGAGCGCGCGAACACACACATTTGCAGCACTAGACTGATCTTTATTTTATAAAAATAACACTTCAAAGGACTTTTCTTACAACCGGCCCTCAGAAAAAAAAGACATAAAAGATAAGCGTTCAACAATAAACAATTATCACACAAAAGAAAAAGATATATAGAGCAACGTGATCATTAACATGATATTCTGTATAGTATAGTCTTGCATCAGACTTTCTTTGAACATGCAAAGCAGTAGAATACCTCAACAAACATGTAGAATGTTGATAAAACCAAATTTGGCCAGTCTTGCACTACAACCAGCTTGCAGACGAGTCTTTGTTAACCACTGCTTGTCTCAGGCCGGGGAAAGCTGTACATGAAAAACGCAGTAGTGTAACACAGCGTCATGCAGTTTCAAACATCCGGAAGTTTTGGAGCGCATTAGGTATAATATATCTCAAACTACGCAAGAATGTAGATGTATCTCCCAAACTTTTTAATCTTGCATCGTAATAATTTAACTCAGGTAAGGTCTTTTAGGCACTGCAGACTAACGATTGTATAGAGATTATCATGTTAGCAGGTTAATTTCGTAGATTCCGTTTTCTTTTCGTTACAGCATTGTATTTGTAAATATTATGGAATTCAGGGTGTTTTCGAACTTTCTTGCGTTTACAAGAGGATTGAAGACACGAAGACAATATGAGCATGAAATGTGGTGGATTCTAATAGAATAACACAAGTAAGTGTATCAATTTGTGCTGGTGACAAAAAGCGCAAACATGTGGATTTTGTATGTCCTGGATGCCGGGTATGCAGTGTACGGCCGTTCACAGGGTCATTGTACGGCTTGTACGACCGCTTTTTGTTTAACTAACGGCAGCACATACTGACTCGTGAAAATAATTCTGCTGCCAAAATGTATGAACGTTTATGAACCGTACTCATATATTTAAAGGTACTGAACTTGTCAAATCCAGGTGCACGGAGCCCCTGGGGCTTTTAGTCATACCTCAGGCAGCTATCCGTTAGAAGAACTACCAAGTTTCATTGACTTGCACCCAAAGAGTCAAGAACTGCGATTTTTTTACGAATTAATTTCGTACTCGGACCCGGCTGGTCTTGGCCTATTTTTGGATCTAAATTTAGATCAGGTAGATCACCACATCATGCACAAAAAGACACGTCACTAGCAAACTATATCAGACGTCATCATGAGTTTGTGGAAAACAAAATGGAGGCCGGAATCACTCAGTTGAATCGAACTCCGACCAAACACCACGTAATAACTAGGTTAATTTATGCACTCGCGTGAACAAGAAACTGTCGAGCTTCACATATGTCGTCGTTGGGTAGTTTTGGGTTTGTTTTACTACCATAGGAGGATTTTTGAACTGTAAATGCACTCAGTTGCAACAAAAACGCAAAACGAAGGCTGTGAGCTGCACTGTGCCTTTAAAGGTACTGAACTTGTCAAATCCAGGTGCACGGAGCCCCTGGGGCTTTTAGTCATACCTCAGGCAGCTATCCGTTAGAAGAACTACCAAGTTTCATTGACTTGCACCCAAAGAGTCAAGAACTGCGATTTTTTTACGAATTAATTTCGTACTCGGACCCGGCTGGTCTTGGCCTATTTTTGGATCTAAATTTAGATCAGGTAGATCACCACATCATGCACAAAAAGACACGTCACTAGCAAACTATATCAGACGTCATCATGAGTTTGTGGAAAACAAAATGGAGGCCGGAATCACTCAGTTGAATCGAACTCCGACCAAACACCATGTAATAACTAGGTTAATTTATGCACTCGCGTGAACAAGAAACTGTCGAGCTTCACATATGTCGTCGTTGGGTAGTTTTGGGTTTGTTTTACTACCATAGGAGGATTTTTGAACTGTAAATGCACTCAGTTGCAACAAAAACACAAAACGAAGGCTGTGAGCTGCACTGTGCCTTTAAAACCCATCGATTGTGCATTGTTGTGAATTTTCATCTCTGTTTTTGACTAACCCAAGCAATCCTTAAGCAAAACACTTGACCTTGATATTTTCTCTAATGTATAATACATTTCAAACTTCACACACTTGTAGGCTTCGTTGACGCCCAGAAACTATGAAAGTCCAGTTGACTCATGTCTATGATTTTAGGAATTGATAAAGCTAGAGCTTTGAAACTCCACACAGATTGGGGATCTGGTGACCTACAGACACGATGAGACGCTGGTAGACTGTTGTTCAATTCGAAGGTCACAGCGGAGTCAAGGTTTGATCAACTAATGAAGAATTGTCATTTCTAACGTCTTTGAAGCTTTAACTTTGAAACTCAACACACTTTCAGGGTTTGAGGATCTACAGAAACAACGGAAGTCTAATTGACCAGTGTCACGTTTCAAGGCGACAGCGGAGTCAATATTTACAAACGCAATGTAGAGACAACAGAAGCTACAAAATCGGACCGCTAACATGATCTGCCCATGCAATTGCCAGTCTGCTAGGTCCAAACAATCTTTCCGAAGTTCTCATAACGACGTCAGAAAAAATAGTTTAGGGAATACATTCCTAAGAGCTAAAAAAAAAACACCTTTTGGGCCAATGGGACTACGGGTTTTCTTTGCAGTACAGATTCTTCTAGCGTGTTAAAGTGCCATGCGACTAAAACTACAATCATATCATTACTGCTGTTGGTACTGCTATTCATTTTGCTACAGAAAACGTTGATGTTGTTTTAGTTCACATCTAACAGTCATTTTACAACATTCATGGGTTTTGTTTCAGATTCGGACGATGGAAGCTTCTGCTTGCCTTCGTGCTGACTATGGCCTTAAGAGGAAGTCAACAAACTTCATCCATCTCCATATTACGACCCTTTACGCCATGTGGACCGTGCGTGTGTAACGGCACAGTGGCTGACTGCTCTAATCGAGGATTGGGATACCCAGCTCCCAAGGGACTGCCTGACGACCTCATCAGATTGTCTCTTCGCAACAACTCCATCTTTGACTTGGGTCCGAGAGTGTTTGCACGCTTTACTTCGCTTGAATGGCTCGATCTGTCCGACAACATCCTCTTTGAAAATGTCATCCCTGTCGATGCCTTCAATGGTCTGGGCCGCCTTCGTGAACTGAATCTAAGTAGTAACTGGCTGACCCTTAATGGCGACTACTCTGCCAAAGGACCGTTTGACAGCCTCACGTCTTTGCAACGTCTAGACCTGTCCAACAACTTACTTGAGAAGGTCGAGCCGTTGCTCTTCCGAGCGCTGCGTAGCACCTTGCACTGGCTTGATCTCAGCCGGAACAATATCATCTATGAGGGAGAAAGCAAGTGGCTCATACAGTACCTCGACAACCTTACATATCTCGATTTATCGCACAATAATCTGAAGAACCTAAGCCGGGGACTGTTCAAGCAAGGACTGCAGACGTTGAACCTCAGCTACAACAGCATTCCACCGAGCGATGAAGCCTATCCTGAGGACACGTTTGAAGACCTAAAGGATACCCTCATTGAGCTGCACGTCAAAGCCAACTGTAACTCGTCCAACACAACAGCTACTGTACACTATCCCGACATAGCCTTATCCAGGCTTTATAACCTTCAGGTTCTACAGATAGACGGACTCCTTCACCAGAGCTTTGGAGCTGGCTTTCTGAACCTGACAAGTCTCAGGACGCTAGATCTCTCTGGAAAGGGTGGAGGGTTTTGTTACATGAGATCTCTGTCAAACGAAACTTTTAAAAACTTCGCAAATTCTCTTCGAACCCTCAACCTGTCACTGTGCAGCATTAGCACAATAGACACTGGCACTTTCTCTCCTCTTGGTGTATCTCTTCGTGTTCTGGACTTGTCCTACAATGTTGGCCTGGGCTTTGACACACTGGGAGACGCGGTCTACGGGTTGCAGGGCTCTGTTCTCAAGGAACTGTACATCAACTCTATCGTAGAACCATTCAGTCTCTGTGTCAAAGTGTCAGAGTGGAACACTCGCTACTTTCCTGAAACGAGTATTGAGTTCATCTCTGCCAGAAACAATCGCCTTGAGGTCTTCTGTCAGGGAGCCCTGAACAACATGCCCAACACCCTCAGCAGAGTTGATCTTTACGGCAACCGTCTGGTCTTTGGACCTTATTTCAAGGACTTTGTAAACCTTGTGGGACTGACAGACCTGGAAGTTGACGGTCACGCGTTTGCTTTCCACCCACCTGTTCGTTACCCTGCCGAGGATACTGGAGAATGCGAAGCATCTGACGGAGAGATGTCTCAATGCCGCTTGGGTTGGAGACCCTATGGAGATCATATATGGGTTGATCAGGAGCACACAGACATGAATGAACAAACAGAATCGTGGAATCTACAGGAGTTTATGAAAACAGAAGGTCTTACCTTCCGACTTCCTCCTAACCTAATGACGTTCAAGTCTCGCTGGAATGAACTGTTCTACCGACTTGAGGGGATCAGATTTGACCCCAACAACTCTCTTGTCAGCCTGAATTTTCGGAGCAATCTTCTGACAACATGGACCGGACCCGTGAGCGGACTTGATAAGTTAGAATCCCTTACTCTTCAGAACAACTTAGCATTTAGGTTTAAAACAAGTTTTTTCAAGGATTTCAGGTCAGTCAAGAAATTGTATCTCTCTAAAAATTATCTGAACGTCGTCCTTTCTGATGACGAGGAAGGGTTACTTTTCGGGCCTTTGGATAAGCTGGAATATTTAGACATATCCAGAAACTACTTGTACACTTTGCCAAGGCAAGTCTTTAAAGGTCTCGTCAGTCTAAGGTTTCTGAATCTCAGTCGAAATTTTATTGCATTTTTCGGCGTCAACATCACGCACATGGCTAATCTGTCCATGATAGACCTCTCATCCAACAAAATCAAGTACCTGTCATATGAGATAATGAGCCACCTGGACACGATAGCAGAGCGTATCGAAGTGCATCTGGACCTGACGATGAACCCGTTGGCCTGTACGTGTGAACAAATGGATTTCTTGAGGTGGGTTCAACAGAGTGAGGTTGTGCTTCCCAGCAGTGAGCGTTATATTTGTCTGATGTCAAGTGGTAATTACGAACGGAAGACCGACATCTTCAAGGTGATTGGTCAGCTTGAGTCATCATGCATGGACAAATTCGGTATATTTGTAGGAGCTGCCTCTTGTGCCTTCTGCTTGCTGGTAGCTATGCTCTCAGCCCTCGTCTACCGCTATCGCTGGAAGCTGCGCTACCTCTACTACGCCTCCCGCCTGGCCTACAGACGCCTGCAGACCTGCGACAACGACAACGACGACTTTGAGTTCGACGCCTTTGTGTCGTACTCGTCGGAAGACAACGACTTTGTGCACGGTGAGCTGCTGGAGGAGCTGGAGACGTGGGCGGGTCTTCGTCTGAACGTGCACAACCGTGACTTCATCCCCGGTCGTCCCATCCCGTCCAACATCGTCAGCGCCGTTCAGAGCAGTCGCCGCACGCTGGTGGTGCTGTCCCGGGAGCTGGTGCAGTCCGAGTGGTGTCACTACGAGATGCAGATGGCCACGATGGAAGCGGCGCACACAGGACGTGACGTCTTGCTCTTCCTGCTGTACGAGGACGTGCCGTCACAGCAACTGCCGCGTGACGTGCTGTACAACCTGCAGTCCTCCACCTACATCACCTTCCCCGGCACTCGGGCGGAACCGTCACTCGTCCGTGACTTCTGGGCCAGACTAGCTCAGGCCATCAGACTGTGACACTGTTGTTGAAGACAATTTAAAACTGACTATTTGAGAAATGGACACATAATTCTCAATGAATACCAGTTGGAAAAGATGTGGTGTTAGCCTATAGCTGCTTTTCAACAAACTTTGACTACCAACCAAACAAATGTTGATCAGCGCGTTGTACTGCGCTGCCGCGCGTGTTACCTAACGGACATGCTCAAAATATGCTTGATGAAAAAAAAAATGCGATGAAAATGGGGTTTAACTAAAATGCTCTTACCTGTTCAAACTTCATTTTCAGTTTGCTTCATTCTTTTTTTGCTTAGAATGTGCGTGTAAGGTGATGATTTGCAAGAAGATCGGACAAATTGGGTTAAACTAAATGTTCTTGTCTTTTCAAATTTATGTTCATGTTCATTTTTCTTTATTCCTGTTATTGAAATGAGCTTCAATAGTTTGCTTTGAATGTGCGAGTAAGGTGATGCTTCATTACAAGGCACTTTGCATTATTTGAATTGTTTTGCATCATAGAAATAAATTTCTCATAATTTTTATTTATAACAATTCAGACACATGGACTCTAATTGTATTTTGTTTCTTTCTTTACTATCTTGAATTGACATATACCATTAATCATCACTACGTGTATTAACAATTAAGACACACAAATAAACAGTGGAAGTCTAAATCTGTAGACGGTTTTTTTTTATACTACTCTGAATATGTGTGCTTTCTAAAAACTAAAACGATTGATAAGTTGATATAACTTAATAACAGATTATTAGAGAGATTAAGTGTACAGTTTTAGTGGTAGTAGGAGTGGTTTACTTAAGGAAAATCTATGTATCATTACGCATTTCCCTTACCATAACGAAACCGACAACGGCGTCTTGGCCCGTGCGTTTAGTTTCACTTTCGTTAACGTGATGGGAGGGAAGACAACTGTTGCAATAATTCGAAAGAGTAGCGTCCCATGTCTGGACTCTTCAGTTGGAAAAAGAAGAAAAGTCATACACGGAGCAGACGACACAGCCGAAAACAAGAACAAAAGAAACGATTATTGCAATGTTGTTTCTGTGATACATTTTAACCACTCAATTGTTGAATAGGCGCATGCAGAACGTTCGACGTGTACAGAATCTTTAGAAAGTGAATTCGCTGGAAGAGAAGTGTTTGCGTGCATCTTTCTCTGTCTGCAGATTCACTCATTCCGATTCATTTCTTTGGCTGAGAATTTAGTGCATCAAACCTGGAATAAATCACACATGAAACTGACATTTGTAGCATTAAGTTGTTCAGTAACATACTGGTTATAAAGAAATGTATGAATAAACATGCGTTCGCTGAGTTTTCACATAACATTCAGGGCTCGTTATTTCTGTCGATTTAACCACCGCTCGTTAGCAGATCAAAGGGAGCAAACGTAAACTTTGACCCCTAACCTTTGAACTGCGCACAAAACGCTGACGTCATCACATAAAAAAAGTACCGTTAACCACTAACACTCACACCGTACACTTAACCAGTCTAATGAAATGAAAAAGGTTCTCTTTGATGGAGCTTTTCTCCCTCTTGTTCATAATATTTGTACGATCAAAATACTCAGCACTGAATCAAAAAGGTAAACGTTCCTTCAAATTGTCACCAATGTTATCCCAGCGAAGCTGGAGGTATCCCACGAACGCTATAGTGTAATCGACTTGAGTAACGTTCATGCCGATAATTACACATTAACATGCTTCCATTTGAAACTTCGAGGTCGTCATCGTGTATTGACGCCCGACCAAAGGTAATTGAAGCCCGACGGAGCGAAGCGACTTTTATCCTACATTCGTGAGAGAGACACCCGTGAGATAATAATCGTTCAAATCACACGTGTGTATATCATGTAAATGAGGTCATGTCAAGCAAGTCTGGCAGGGACCTGTTTTTCCACTGCTTATGATGCCAAAGTCACCGAGACAAACGTCATTATAGAAACAAAAATTGCGCTCGCTAATTACCCTCGATGAATCTTTAGAACTAACACGTCACGCCACACTTTCAGAGTGACGTGTCTTTGCTTTGACGTAATAGATTGCACGAGGCTTTAGAAGAGATCGAGGTTCCAAAACAAGCGTCTTCAATTTAGCTGCCTCGACTGCAAGACATGTTCAGTAAAATACACGTAAGTACAGTATGTAGGATAAACAGAATACTACATGGCTTGCTGTGTCGTACCAGATTCACACTCGTTGCTTTTTCAAATAGTGAACAGCTCGCTTTCGCTCGCAGTTCAATATTTAAAAAAAAACCTCCTGTAAATCTGGTACGACACAGAAAGCCATGTAGTATTCTCTATCTTCACTACCTGCAATGGTCAAGTCCTAAGAAATATGTCTCTGTATTCATATCTTATCACTATGCTCCTGTTTTGTTTTCTTTCACATACAATTAGACTTTGGGAGGGCGTCAATCCACGATGAAGACCTCGAAGTTTCAAATGGAAGCATGTTAATGTTTATTGTAATTCAATCAAGTTTGCGTTTTAATGAAACAGATCCTGTGATTGGTCAGAATGCCCCAACTCATTAAAAATTACCGGTCATTAATTGTCGATAGTCACTCGCTAAAAAAGCCATTAACAACCTGCTGTCGAGGCGCATTGATACAGCCTCAACTAGTCTCGGTTAGCTTTGAGGGTCATTTTACAAGTAGGAAATATGAAGGCCAACGAAATACCGAGACCATAAGGTATGCGAAGTGATGACGTCGAATACGTGACGTAAGTTGATGCATGAATTCTTCCGGACTACGTCAGTCAATTCCAAAGATCGCTTTTGTGATGAAAAGAATTTGTTTTAGAGTTTGCTGTCCAAAACCCGTCAAAAAAGAAGGGAAAATGTGTGTGAAAGAAAACAAAACAGGAGCAGAGTGATACGATAGGAATACAGAGACATATTTCTTGGGGCTTGACCCTTGCAGGTAGGTGGACTGAAAGTAGTGTGTGAACAGAACAGAACCAATTCGACGTCATCACTTCGCATACCGTATGGTCTCGGTATTTCGTTGGCCTTCATATTTCCTTCTTGTAAAATGACCCTCAAAGCTAACCGAGACTAGTTGAGGTTGTATCACTGCGCCTTGCCAGCAGGTGGTTAATGGCTTTTTTAGCGAGTGGTTTACTCCTGCAGTTGTTTGGGCGTTCAGAATGGACTTCTTCTTCTTCTCCTTCTTTGGAACATGTGTGTCTAAAATGTTGAAGAGTGGAAGGTGAGAACGCTTTCTTTTTATGTGGATGTTTGACTTTGATAGTAAGTTAACTTCGCAAAATGCTTTGGTCAACTTGAAACGTCTAACGCCTCATTAACTTCACAGACACATTGACAAACTCAATGACACATTGCACAGACAGAAGTAGACAGACAGACAGACTGACAGACAGACAGACAGACAGACAGACAGACAGACACACACACACACACACACACAAACACACACACTGACTCATACTGAAGCGCACTTTTGTTATCAGATAGTGAAGTGAGACGAAGAAATAATATCTGTCAGTATAAAAGTTTCCTTCCAAGGTCTCCGATCGCTGTGTAAATGTAAATGAAAATGACAGTTTAAGCGCACGACTCCCTCAGTAGGAAAATAAACCTTAAAAAGAATACAAGAAATAAACAGTGTGACCTGGAATAATAGGCCGTGAAAGGTGGATGCAGCGCCTAAAGGCAGTCGATCTACTGGCCGATGTGAATGCGTGATATATTGTGTAAAAAATTCCATCTCACACGGCATTAATAGGTAACATGCGCCTTGAGTCGCCTTGTGTGGTGAGATACGTGCGCGATATAAATCCTCGTAAATAAAAAATAAATAAATACATTATGATTTCAACACAAGGTTTTTGCAACAGAATATAACTACCACTAGTCCAACAGGGTACAGCGGAGCTTCAATTTTAGTCGGGGTTCAGGCAAACAAGGATGTGTGTCCTCTGCAAAAAAAACTATGACGGCTTACTTGTGCCAAAACCTAGGGTTATCGTTTTCACGTGAAAATTAGTAATTAACAGTGTTAATTACTAATTTTCATTTTTGCCTCGTTTTCGGTCACAGTAGTCGGATTTTAAGAGTCCGCATTGAGAGGCTTCAACGCCCGGCAAACATCACTCTCACACTATTTCTAAAATATCTTTTAATAGAAGGCCTTATCGAGCAAGTAATTCGACGGGAAGATGCATTTCACTGTTTTCTGCAATAGCGCTATCCTAAACGTTGTTTTGGGTATCTTAGAAAAGAATAATCGACCCTGAAAACTTTCGAAACGAAGCTGTTCGTAGCAGACGGACTTTTGATCGGCTGTGGTCTCACACTTTCACAGATATCTTTCAATATAATTCCTTATTCGACAAGTTGTCAGGCAGACAGCTGTACTTCATATTTGTTTCCACTACCACACTCATACATTTGCTTAAAAGTGTATTAGGGAAGGACAATCGATCCGAAAATGTTCGAACCGAGAGAGGAAAAATGGCGGCCGGTCGGACATGTGCAAAAGGTCCGACGACTAGCAGACGGATCTCTTCATCGAGACTCACACACTTTCACAAATATCTTTCGATAGAATTCGTTATTCAACAAGTTTTCGGACAGACAGTTGTATGTCACGGTTATCTACACATGCGCTCAGCTCTTAGTGTTAATTTACATCTAATTAAAGAACTATGGACCAGAAAAGTTTCGAATCGAAGGATGTTTTGCTCTGGCAGGTGAAACAGTCGCGCATGCGCATTGAGCCCCCACAGTCACGAGGTACAAGAAAATTAGTAATTAACGCGTGAAAATTACTAATTTTTAGTTTTGGCACTGGTAAGCCGTCAGGAAGCGAGCCAAAACTGAAAATTAGACATTAACACTTGAAAATTAGTTATTAACACTAGAAAATTAGTAATTAACACGTGAAAATTAGTAATTTTCCCGTCAGAATTGTAATTTTCTCGTGAAAATTAGTAACTTTCAAGGGTTAATTACTAATTTTTAGTTTTGGCGCTAGTAAGCCGTCATAAAAAACTGCGCACGTTATCTCTCCCACCAACCCCAACCCCACAGGGACAGAGCCTTTGTTAGCAGAAGAAAAAAACATTCAACTCGCGTTCTGGACTTTCCACTCGGAGCAAAAATAGATTGCGCGAGTGAGCAGTAATCGGAGTGACGCATAGGCACTCTCGTGATACTTCGGCTGAGATTAAAAGCTTTCCTCAATGTATGACTATCCGGGGCTCAGTGTTTGAAAAGTTAGGACTGAGAAGCATGTACAGAACTCTGTACAGCAAAGGCGGCCTGAAACAAAACCTTACAATGCCTGCATAATCCTTGACAGCTTCATTCAACTTTTGACTTTTGCTGTGGTAACTTCCTGTTTGCTCTCTCAGGGCAGCATTCTGTACAAACTTCTCAGCCTAATCTTTTCAAACACCGAGCCCCGGATAGTCATAAATAGACTACAGCTTTTTTTGGTTTATTTTTGTTTCATCTGGAAGAAAGTTTCCGTCTCGCCTTGTAAATAATCCCATATTCGCGCCTGTCGGAAAACAACCTCCTTCTTACTTTCTTCACAAAGCAATACATTCTTTGTGGCATATACATACTTCACAGATCTTCCGATTAGAACAGAGCAAATGTTGTCTACCCTGAAAACCGCGCAGCTTCAAATCTTGACATGTGTAAATAAGATATGTTATTTCTGTGAATGTTAAGTGCTCAAAACTGTGTAAGCTATTCACTTCATTGAGCAGGCACCTGAACGGATTCAACATATCTCAGGGGCGGACGAGGGGGGGGGCACAGGGGGCACGTGCCCCCCCCCCGAAAAAAAAAAAAAAAGAAGAAGAAAAAAAAAGATTTTTCTATGCTGATTTTATGACCATTTCTAAGTTCAAATGGCACCAGATGGCACCATTTTGCTTCTCTGGGCAAAATTTTTTTCCGGGGGGGCATGCCCCCGGACCCCCCTAGCAAATTCAGGCGCTTCGCGCCCATCACATTTCACTTTCGATTCAAAGTGCCCCCCCCCTTACAAAGCAACTGATCCGCCCCTGTATCTGTATCAATTCTCAGCTTTGCGAATCTTCGGTGTGTTTGAAAACAAGCATACCCCAGTTATACAAAGAACGCCGCGAAATGCAAAACCGGACAACAAAGTGCAAAGCCGTAGATAAATAAGTTGAGATAAAGACAGCGTATCGAAGGCAGCGAGTGCAGACGTGTGAACTGTTAACGTAACTGCCTTTTTACAGTTAAAGAAGACCACTCTGTTGTAGAGAAGCCAAACCATGCTTGACGTCCTGATTAGAGCTACTTCAAATGCAGGACCGTTCCTAACTTCTCCCTAATATTTTTAACAAAAGCAAGCAAAGAACAAACTCATCAAACGAATATTTTACGAAATGCATAATTGGACACTTCACTACAAGCAAATCGCAATTCAGACACAAACAAGTGTAATTAAAAAATAATTCATGAACCAACAAGCAGAATAGAGAGAGAGAGAGAGAGAAAGAGAGAGAGAGAGAGAGAGAGAGAGAGAGAGAGAGAGAGAGACAAGACAAGACAAGACAAGACAAGACAAGACATTTATTATCGAGGGTAATAGATAATCAAGAATATTGCTTTTTTACATCCAGCCCTCGCCCTAATATAGGGTCAACAAGAACAGAAAACAATAGAGAGAGAGAGAGAGAGAGAGAGAGAGAGAGAGAGAGAGAGAGAGAGAGAGAGAGAGAGAGAGAGAGAGAGAGATGTTGTATAACATCAGGGGCGGATCAGTTCATTTTAGGGGGGGGGGGGTGGGGTTCCAAAAGTATATTGTGAAGATATGGGTGTGAAGGCGCGAAGCGCCGAGCTGACGGCGCAAAGCGCCTAGCTTGCTAGGTGGGTCCGGGGGCATGCCCCCCCGGAAAATTTGGAAAAAAAGGATGCAAAATCGTGCAGTCTGGTGCATTCTGAGGGTGATCATTACCAGTTTCAGGCAGCAGATTTTGTCACTGATTAATACCCCAAAAAAAACCCATTTTTTTGTTGTGTGTGGCTGGGGGGTGGGGGGTTTCCGGAAACCCCAGAAACCCCCCCTCGTCCGCCCCTGTAACATGATAATTGTGGTGCGCCTGTTGAACTAGCCCGCACTATCCATCGCTTTCTTCCAATGTTACTTTCAATGTATCACTCTCAGGAGATTGTCCGTATCAGTCCAATGTAACCCTATGTATAAGTTACACCTCCGTCCATCCATGTTATCGCTTGGTATTTTGTCGAGACTGGGTCAATGGATATGATGACGTCATTCGAGGCTCTGCCGAGAGGGACGTCATTAATTTTATTCACCCGGACAAGACAAAATACCACCCGATACCATGGATGAATCGGAGGTGTAACGTTTATTATGGCATGACCAAAGTAAGGAGAATCTGTCATGGGATCTGGGCCGGAATGTATGTATCAAGGTCTATCTTAACCCGTGATAAAAGCTTAACCCGGACTATCTATCCTCCAGGCCGGAATTTATGTAGCGAGGTCTATATTAACCCGGAATAAAAGCTTAACCCGGACTATCTATCCCCAGGATATCATCGATACTTTAGCGCAATGCATGTGTCGAGACTACAGAAAAGATAACTAACCCGAGCTTTCCCCTCGATCTATTTTTGGCATGGGGATTTCCGCATCTCTGCGCATGATAGAATGTCAAGACGGTTCTAAATTCAGGAATCCGCGTTCGAAAGGTGACGTCGCTCTGTTCTAAATGACCCATGTAGATCGTGACGTCATGAAAAGCGTGACGAAATGTTTCTTCGAACTTGGTTCCGGCCTTGTTCTCGTGCCATTGTTTTCTTCGCGTTGTTGTTTTCTTGTGCAAATTCACATTAGGTGAGGCGAAATGCGGCGCAACAAGGACTTTTGTTCTGGGATTCAAGTGAAGTAAGTTGGAGGGAAAGGGAGGGGGTGGGTGGATCGCCATTTCGACTTGAAGTTCAAATTCGTTTTGAACACCGTCAGTGATCACACAAATTTCCGCGGCAAAACCGACATTTTATTTACAGTTCATAAACATCAAACACATTAAACAGGTTATTCCTGTATGTAAAAACATAGACCTATATTAGGTCCCTGGTAAAAACATGGTTTCTTTGCACTTCAAGTGCGACCGCCGCCATGTTGTTTTCAACTAACCCCGGGATAAGAGACTTATCAGCTTCAAAACGAGGGGATTGTTTGACCCGGACTTTAGCACGAAGATAGAGCTAACCCCGACTCATGCATTGGGATATTTGTACAGTGGGCTACATTAGCTCGAGGATAGGGTTTATCCCGGGATAAAGTCTCTATCCTCGCTACATACATTCCGGCCCTGGAAACAAAGCATGGGAGATGCATCATGGACAAAATAATCAACGCAAGCCTAGAAGTTGTGGAACTATATTTTGTGTCAGTCTTGGCAAGCCACACATTTTAGCACTACGCACGAAATAGCGCCGCAATGTTGTTAATGTGTACAGCATTAAATAAAAGTAAAACGTGATTTTAAAATTATGAGCTTGGTTTTTGCAAAGTTTACAACATATACAAGTGGCTTAATCACGTTTTTATTGAACAAATTTGCATATACTTCTCAGAATGTCTGATGCACCAAAATAGAATCAGTACGTTGAAGGCTAGTTTTGCCCAGTTCCGGGAAAGACATCACATTCATTCATCGTGTCTAGACGAAATACCACGCGATTCCATGGATGAATCGGTGTAACGTATAATTATATGCGGTGTAGCATCAAAGCTAATTTTTGTTTTAAAATGTCTTCACAACGACATAATCGTCATCACAAGAGAGGTATTACATACTTTGTTTGTCGTCTGCTACAAATCTAGCCTTGGTGTTTGACACGGAGTGTTTTGAAGCTTCAATCGTACCTTCATTAACCGGAATAAATGTTCAATCTGCTGTCATTTCGCCATACACCAGTTCCGCGGCCATTTTAGATCTCGCACATGCGCACTTCTTTTATCGCGAGCAGATTCGACCCATTTCCTTTTCCGGGTGATGCGCATATCGTTTTTTGGCATGTTTATGTCTTTTTCCTTTTCCGGTTGATTTCACCGCATGCGCAGATCGTGTTATTCGCCCACGTTTCTACGCAAGGGACACTACTCCGGCGCACTACTCCACCCGTTGAAAGGGGGAAACATTTTCTTCAGTACAAGTAGTCTTTATGAATAATCAATTGACAAGAAGGACGTCGTAAATTCATTCAATGCAGATAAAATAAGAAATATGTTTGACGAACTTGTTCTGTTCTTATTCACATGACAAAATATGTGAAGATCGAGAGATGTTATTAAAAAACCGTGTTCCAGGCAACTCGCAAACAGATAACCGCTGTGTATTTCACCACAACCCAACGCAAAGGAAACATGACACACTACTATTTGGCATACCTTTTTGCATTCATTGAACTTTCCCCAATAAATTCGGCTCACATCAGTCGTACTAAAAGTTTGTCAAAACACGACACACAGGCGATAACAAATGCCCACCTGAACTTGTGGTTCGCAACCACACACTAACGACCGTCGAGGCACGTAATGAATTTTGCAATCTTCCGACCACCATTTTTTAAGTCGGTTACTCCCATTACTGCAACCAATAACACAGCATGTTGACGCCATCGCTAATTTGGATGTAACGTGAGGTTTTTGTTATAACGTAGAGGAAAACACACCGTCCCGTTCAATTGCTTCCATCACGTTGAGCAGACGATGCAGCGGTTGCTCGTCGAAATTTCTCGTCCAACCAGAATCGCTTTGGGTATCACGTGAGTTTTCCTTCTTTGTACCATGTAAGTGCCGAAACTGTTAACTGGTGTATTGAATATTGGTTCTTCTTTTCACTTTTTTGTTAACATTGTAACGGCATCTCAAAAGAGTGTTTTAGCTGTTTCAACACGCCACGTTTGAATGGCTTGTTCCGCTTTACTGCTATTTGACCTATGAGTCTAAAATGCTAATCTAAAAAGACGTCATGACAAAGTTACAGGAAAAACGAGACAGACTGTGACGTCATTTGTTTTTGGTTCGGTGGATTCCGTCGTACACATGGCTGGTCCGTGGTCAGCCTTGTCAAGGCCGCGTGAGTAGCCTACCCAAAACGTCTTTGTTCTCTGTTGGCATTGCAGCTGTGAAATAATCATCCGTTAATGCTTGTCGAAACGAGCCATAAGGCTTTAGAATAAAAGATTCCACGCATTGCTTGACGATCTGAACACAGATTGAGGTCGCAGTTTGTAGTTTGAATCTATGAATAGGCACGACCAGAGACATTTAGGTCACCTACGCTAACAAGATGGCTTCAAGTTAGCTTAGGCAACGAAGGATTTGGACGTCATCGAATAGTCATATTATGCCTGTCTTACACTGTGCCGAGTATCCTTGCGAAAATGAACATTTTGTATTCAGCAAAAAAAGAGACGAATGGACAGGAAAAAATATTGACAATTCGAAGCCTTACGAATCCTTGTGAATGTCTTAGGAATGGTTGCGAATGCTTGCGAATTTCTACCGATCATTGCGAATGCATACACATGCGGATGTATTACGAACGTTGCGAGTGGCCTTGCAAGTGTTGCGAGAGCTTGCACACATTTCACGAATAAAGCTATTATGTAATTCGCATTGTTCGTAATACTGCTCTTACACTGTGCCGAATTGCCCTTGCGAATAGAATTCGCCAATAATTCGTAATGATCGGGACATAATAATGGACATTTGATATAGCGCATAATCATATATATGCTCAATGCGCTTTGCATATTAATTTCTGCCGTGTGAGATGGAATTTTTTACACAATATATCACGCATTCACATCGGCCAGCAAACCTCAAGCCTATTAGGGCGAGCATTCACCTTTCACGGCCTTTATTCCAAGTCACACGGTCGCAAGACATTCGTCAATGTTTTTAACCATTCGCCATCATTCGTCTCTTGTTGCGAATAAGAACAACATGCTCCTAATATTCGCAAGGAAGGCATATTCTTCACTTGTTCGCAACGTACTAGTAAGTATTCGCAAGCCATTCGTAATCATCGTAAAGGTATACGTATAGCGCTCGCAAGGCATTCGCAATGCTCGGTACACATTCGCAAGCACTCGCAACCATTCGCACGACATTTGCAATAAATTCGCAAGAAATGTGTATGTGCATTCGTATGCATTCGCAATGATCGGTAGTCATTCGCAAGCACTCGCAACCATTCGTACGACATTCGCAAGGATTCGTAAGGCATCTAATAGTCAATATTTTTTTCTGTCCATTCGTCTCTTTTTGTTGTTGCCGCAAACAACATGTTCAATATCGCAAGGATATTCGGCACAGTTAAAGACCGGCATAACGAATGGTTGCGAATGCCTTGCGAGCGTTACGAATACATTGCGATGATTACGAATGTGTTGCGAATATTAATGAGTACGTTGCGAAAAATTTAAGAATATGACTTCCGTGCAAATATTAGGAACATGTTGCTATGTTCGAAAAAATAGACGAATGGTTAAGAGTATTTACGAATGTCTTGCGACCATGTCCCGATCATTGCGAATTATTGGAAAATGTTACTCTATTCGCAAGGGCAATTCGGCACAGTGTGAGAGTAGCATATCACAAAAGGAAATGTACAGCTGGTGAACGTTGCGCATTTTGGCTCGATTTTATAGATGGAGAGGATTGGAGAGAATGATAATAACTAATTCCGGACCCGAAATCAGACCGCAATGGTCGTAATGACGCAAAATGTATTGTTTTCTGATGTTTATAACCGGAAGTCGCTATCGTTCATGAAGCAGGCAACTCCCGTGTATCCTGCACCAAAGTGAAGCCCTTTTTGTTGTCATTGGTTACATACCCGATTGAACAACTAACGTGATCAGCGAAAGCAGACGTAAGAGAGCAAACTCCATCCTGCACTTCAGTGATAAGTACGCGTACCTAAAAACCTAGCCTGTCGCAAGAATTAATCTTTTATCACAGATGTTGTAAGCTGCCTGCTTCACGTCGTACCAACGAACATGCAACTAACAATACAAAATAAGGGGCTTCACTCTGGTGAAGTTGCTGGAGTTGTCTACCCATGAGCGATGGTGTCATCCGGTTACAAACAACAGAAAACACTAAATTCTGCGTAATTACGACCATTCCGGTGTTACACGAGAAAATTACTCCCAGGAGATTTTTACTCCAGAGTAAAAATTTCGCACGAAAATGTTACTCCCTTTACGAAAAAAGCACTCCCCCATTACACGAGAAAATTACTCCCCACGACAGGTGAGTTCCGAGTAAACATTTCGTACAAAAATGTTACTCCCCTGACGAATATAATAACCGAATAAATTACTTCACCCTAACACGAGCAATTTAACTTCCCATGCCAGGTGTACGACATTTCTACTCCCTTGTCCCCTGTTAGTCTTGGTGGTGGAAGGGGTGGACATTCGTTTGTGCAAATAACAACATTTAGTCAAGCTGTCGAACTCACAGAATGAAACTGAACGCACTGCTTTTTTCACCAAGACACATACTCGTAGTGTCGTCAGTCCACCGCTCGTGGCAAAGGCAGTGAAATCGACAAGCCATGCAGAATAGTGCGGTAGTGGTCGCGCTGAGCAGGATAACACGCTTTTCTGTATGTCTATTCTTTTTAGCTTACTGAGTTTTTTTTTAATCCAAACATATCATATCTATATTTTTGGGGATCAGGGACCGACAAGGAATAAGATGAAATTGTTTTTAAATCGATTTCGGAAAATTAATTTTAAATCATAATTTTTATATGTTTAATTTTCAGAGCTTGTTTGTAATCCAAATATAACATATGTATATGTTATTGGAATCAGAATATGACGAAGAATAAGATGAAATTGTTTTTAGATCGTTTTATAAAAAAGTAATTTTAATTACAAGTTTTTGATTTTTAATGACCAAACTCATTCATTAGTTTTTAAGCTACCAAGCTGAAATGCAATACCAAAGTCCGGCCTTCGTCGAAGAATGCTTTGCCAAAATTTCAATCAATTTGATTGAAAAATGAGGGTGTGACAGTGCCGCCTCAACTTTTACAAAAAGCCGGATATGGGGTCATCAAAGGTATTTATTAAAAAAATGAAAAAAAGTCTGGGGATATCATTCCCAGGAACTCTCATGTCAAATTTCATAAAGATCGGTCCAGTAGTTTAGTCTGAATCGCTCTACACACACACACACGCACAGACACAGACACACACACACACACACACACACACACACACACACACACACACACACACACACACATACATACTCACACACACACATACACCTCGACCCTCGTCTCGATTCCCCCTCGACTAAATGTAAAAATGGGGAGTACAAATTTCGTGGAGGGAGTAATTTTTTCGTGCCTTGGGGGACCTTGGGGAGTTCTTTTCTCGTACGAAAGATGTACTCGGAGTAAGAATTTCGTACGAAATTTTTACTCCAGAGTAAATTTTTCGTGGAGTAAAAATGTCGTGTTACAATGACCGGTCTGATTTCGGGTCCGGAATTAGTTATCATTATTTTCTTCAAGCCTGTCCGTCTATAAAAATCGAGCCAAAATGCGCTACATTCACCAGCTGTACATTTCCTTCTGTAATATGACTATTCGATGACGTCCCAAATCCTTCTTTGCCTACGCTAACTTTGAATAAGGTGGCGCCATCTTGTTTAGCGTAGTTTCCTAAATGGACCAGAGATAGACCTGTATCTGTCTACAGAAACTCAGATCCCTGGATGTGAACCCAATGATTGTATGCACTTTTTACAGGAGTTTTATTGAGTCAGTTGTAACTTTTGGTTTTGTCTGCTGGTTTGGTGTTCTGAGTACCAAAAACAGGAATGTTCTGTACAGGGTTGTGATAATTTGCAGCAAGGTTGTGGGTGAGAGACAGATGAGTTTGACAGAGCTGTACAAAAGAAGAGTGGTGCGAAAGGCTGGAATGATTGCAAATGACAAGGCGCAGTGGCCCAGTACTATGAACGACTGCCATCGCGTCGACGGTTCCGTGTGCCAAAAAACAGAACTGTCAGGGCTAGTTAAAGTTTTAATCCACTGTCCATTTCGCTCTTAAACAAACAGTAATGTTGTTGTGATTCCGATGCTGCTGATTTTGGTTTGGATTATATAAGGAGGAAGTTCTCCTGTTGTTGTTTTAGAGGGATTAAATACGTGTTGGTGTTTATAAATCTTTTACATCTTAACGGCACATAGTTTCAATGTGGTAGTTTGTGATTTTTAAACGGAATTGAACGGCTTTTTTGTGTGTATGACTCTTTTACATATCTGTTTTAAATCTTAACAGCGACAGATGTGTATGCAGACACCGGGTGTTTTAGTTGAGCACAATGTTATTAATTGGTACAGATATTTAAATACAATATTAATGTTATAGCCTTTTGTTTGTCTTTATGTTGTTTTTAATCCGAATAAAACATATTTATATGTTTTTGGAATCAGAAAATGATGTCAAATAAGATGAACGTAAATTTGGATCGTTTTAAAAACAAATTATTTTTTTTACAATTTTCAGATTTTTAATGACCCAAGTCATTAATTCATTTTTAAGCCACCAAGCTGAAATGCAATACCAAAAGTCCGGCCTTCGTCGAAGTATGCTTTGCCAACATTTCAATCAATTTGATTGAAAAATGAGGGTGTGACAGTGCCGCCTCAACTTTTACAAAAAGCCGGATATGACGTCATCAAAGGTATTTATCGAAAAAAAGAAAAACACGTCCGGGGATATCATTCCCAGGAACTCTCATGTCAAATTTCATAAAGATCGGTCCAGTAGTTTAGTCTGAATCGCTCTACACACACACACACGCACAGACAGACAGACACACACACATACACCACGACCCTCGTCTCGATTCTCTACGTTAAAACATTTAGTCAAAACTTGACTAAATGTAAAAAAGAAAGAAAATAAACCTCCCGCATTCACTGATAATTAGCGATTTTCTCCCCACCTCTAACGCAAATGATAAGCCGATAAGTCCGATACACGCTGGTCTGCATGTAAAGTTTACCTTTAAATAGCTGTAGGAATTAAAACAAATATTAAAAAAACACTTTCAAGGCTCCCTGTTCAGCCAGACATTACGGTCCTGTTGAAAGCCAGTGGACCTACACCGGCAATGCAACAAAAATAAACAAGATGGGCTTGCCTACCTAAAGTATATTCCACTGTTATCGTAACTTCGAACTGAACGCATACCTGCAGAAGTGTTGAAGTCATCAAACTGACGGTGTTACTTAGGCCTGAAAAAAATAGGTGTGGTTACGGTAACCCGACCTACCCTATTTTTAGGGGCCGACCCTATAACTTTTTATTACATTTGTCAAAAAAACAAAAAAAACAAAAAACGAGTGCAGAAAACGCAATGAAAGCGAAAGCGCCCGAGTCGCACACTTATTTCCCTGTCAAGTAGGTTTAATTTGTACACATTAGAAAAAAAAGTTTTTAAAAAAAGTGATTGCCTACCTTCCTACCCTATTTTTTTGGCTATGTTACCGTAACCACACCTTTTTATATTTAGTCAAGTTTTGACTAAATATTTTAACATCGAGGGGGAATCGAAACGAGGGTCGTGGTGTATGTGCGTGTGTCTGTGTGTCTGTGTGTCTGTGTGTCTGTGTGTGTGTGTGTGTGTGTGTGTAGAGCGATTCAGACTAAACTACTGGACCGATCTTTATGAAATTTGACATGAGAGTTCCTGGGTATGAAATCCCCGAACTTTTTTTTCATTTTTTTGATAAATGTCTTTGATGACGTCATATCCGGCTTTTCGTGAAAGTTGAGGCGGCACTGTCACGCCCTCATTTTTCAACCAAATTGGTTGAAATTTTGGTCAAGTAATCTTCGACGAAGCCCGGACTTCGGTATTGCATTTCAGCTTGGTGGCTTAAAAATTAATTAATGACTTTGGTCATTAAAAATCTGAAAATTGTAAAAAAAAAATAAAAATTTATAAAACGATCCAAATTTACGTTTATCTTATTCTCCATCATTTGCTGATTCCAAAAACATATAAATATGTTATATTCGGATTAAAAACAAGCTCTGAAAATTAAATATATAAAAATTATTACCAAATTTTTTTTTTCGAAATCAATTTAAAAACACTTTCATCTTATTCCTTGTTGGTTCCTGATTCCAAAAACATATAGATATGATATGTTTGGATTAAAAACACGCTCAGAAAGTTAAAACGAAGAGAGGTACAGAAAAGCGTGCTATCCTTCTCAGCGCAACGAATACCCCGCTCTTCTTGTCAATTCCACGGGCACTGCCTTTGCCACGGGCGGTGGAGTGACGATGCTACGAGTATACGGTCTTGCTGCGTTGCGTTGCGTTCAGTTTCATTCTGTGAGTTCGACAGCTATTTGACTAAATATTGTATTTTCGCCTTACGCGACTTGTTTTTTTTTGGCCTTATACCAAAGTTTCTAGGGCTTTAAATTCCATCAGTTATAAACATGATTTATTTTTTAAATAGCAGAAAGGAAAATCAAGAAAAGTTACGAATCTTAAGTCAGTGTGTCAGGGTGTTTTTGTTTTTATTTGAGGGGGGATGATGAATGATTTCTTTGACTGTCCTTCTGGTGTAATCCAAGGGTGTCTTTCAACAACTACCCTGTACAGCTTGCACATTACTTAGCAGGCAGAGACCATAAGGAACGGTAGTTTGATTGAACTATTCCTGTTGTTGCCTGCTAAGTATATAACTGTACTTTCATCTTGTCATCAACATTGGCCGAACATGTAGAAGGAAAGTTGTGTTCAAGTAAAAACAATAGCTTAACAGAAATCGACGTTGCAGTAGTTCACATCTCACCGCAATTTTACCATTAGTGGTGTTTGTTTCAGACTAGGACGATGGAAGCTTCTTCTTATCCTGGTGCTGACTGTTGCTTTACGAGAAAGTAAGCAAGCTTCATCCATCTCCTTTCTACGACCTTTTACGCCCTGTGGACCGTGCGTGTGTAATGGCACAGTGGCTGACTGCTCAAATCGAGAATTGAGATACCCAGCACCTGAAGAACTGCCTGACAACCTCACCAGATTGTCTCTTTACAACAACTCTATCTTTAACCTGAGTCCGAGAGTGTTTGCACGCTTTACCTCGCTGGAATGGCTAGATCTGTCCAACAATACCCTCTTTGAAAATATCATCCCTGTTGATGCTTTTAGTGGCCTTAATCGCCTGCGAAAGCTGAATCTGAGTAATAACTGGCTGACCCTTGATGGCGACTACTCTGCCAAGGGACCGTTTGACAGCCTCACGTCTTTGCAACGTCTAGACCTGTCCAACAACTCTCTCGAGAAGGTCGGGCCGTTGCTCTTCCGAGCGCTGAATAGCACCTTGAACTGGCTTGATCTCAGCGGGAACAATATAACCTATGAGGGAGAAAGCAAGTGGCCCATACAGTACCTCAACAACCTTACATATCTGGATCTATCGCACAACAACCTGAAGAACCTGAGTCGTGGATTGTTCAAACAGGGTCTGCAGACGTTGAACCTCAGCTACAACAGCATTCCACTGAGCGATGAAGCCTATCCTGAGGACACGTTTGAAGACCTGAAAGATTCTCTGACTGAACTGCAGATCAAAGCCAACTGCAACGGATCAGATGCGTCCAACTCAACAGCTCTTTTGCACTACCCTGACAAAGCGTTATCATTATTTTACAACCTTCAGGTCCTATGCATGGACGGGCTTCCTTATCAAAGTTTCGGATCCGGCTTTCAAAATCTTACAAGCTTGATAAAGCTAGATCTCTCTGGAAAGTGGGGTGGATTTTGCTATATAATTATGTTGTCAAACAACACCTTCCAAAATCTGGGAAATTCTCTTCGGACTCTCGATTTGTCCCTCTGCAACATTAGCAATATAGACGCTGGTACTTTCTCTCCTCTTGGTGACTCTCTTCGTGTTCTGGACTTGTCCTACAATGTTGGCCTGGGCTTTGACACACTGGGAGAGGCTGTCTACGGGTTGCAAGGCTCTGTTCTCAAGGAACTGTACATCGACTCTATCGTAGAACCGTTCAGCATGTGCGTCAAAGTTTCAAAGAGGAACACTCGCTATTTTTCCAACACCAGCCTAGAGTTCATCTCTGCCAAAAACAATCGCCTTGAAGTCTTCTGTCAGGGAGCCCTGAACAACATGCCCCACACCCTAAGCAGAGTTTCTCTTTACGGCAACCGTCTTGGCTTTGGATCTTATTTCAAAGACTTTGAGAATCTTGTGGGACTGACCGAATTGGAGGTTGACGGTCACGCCTTTGCTTTCCACATACCTGTCCGTTATCCCGTTGACGATGTTGAAGGATGCAACACCCAAGAAGGGGTAAACGCTCAATGCCAGTTGGGCGTGAGGCGCCATTCCAGTCCCAATACGCACATTTGGACGACTCAAGGACATAAGAATGAACATGAACAATCAGAATCGTGGGAGCTTCAGGAGCTCATGAGAAGTAAAGAACTAACGTTCAAACTGCCACCTAACCTCAAAACGTTCAAGTCTCGCTGGAATCAACTGTACTACCGACTGGAGGAGATCACTTTTGACCCCAACAACTCTTTGGTCCACCTTGAACTTTGTTCCAACCTTCTGACTACATGGACCGGACCCATGCGCGGACTTAATCAGTTAGAGAACCTGAATCTTGAGAACAATTTAGGGTATGTATTTGGTATAAGATTTTTTCATGATTTTAAGTCTGTGAAGAACTTGAACCTTGCTCAAAATTACATGCGAGGGGTCGTGGGCGACGACGAAAAAGGGTTGTTCTGTGGACCTTTGGACAGGCTTGAGTATTTCAACTTATCCAGCAACTACCTTAGCTTTTTGCCAAGGCAAATCTTCAGAGGTCTAATCAATCTGAGGTTTTTGAATCTCTCTCACAACGACATTGTAACCTTCAACGTCAACATAACGCACATGGCGAATTTGTCCACACTGGATCTCTCATTCAACAACATCAAGTACCTGTCACTGGAGATCATGAACCACCTAAACAACATAGCCGAGCGCATCGAGGTGCATCTGGACCTGACGTTCAACCCACTAGCTTGCACGTGCGAACACATGGATTTCTTGACATGGGTTGAACAGAGTAAGGTGGTGTTGCCTAGCAGCGAGCACTACACCTGTTTGATGTCAGACGGGAACTACCACCCGATGACAGACATCTTCCAAGTTATTGATCAGCTCGAATCGTCATGCATCGACACACTTGGCATTCTTGTAGGAGCCGTGTCCTGTGCCTTCTGCTTGCTGGTGGCTGTGCTCTCAGCCCTCGTCTATCGCTATCGCTGGAAGCTGCGCTACCTCTACTACGCCTCCCGCCTGGCCTACAGACGCCTGCAGACCTGCGACAACGACAACGACGACTTTGAGTTCGACGCCTTCGTGTCGTACTCGTCGGAAGACAACGACTTTGTGCACGGTGAGCTGCTGGAGGAGCTGGAGACGCGGGCGGGTCTTCGTCTGAACGTGCACAACCGTGACTTCATCCCCGGTCGTCCCATCCCGTCCAACATCGTCAGCGCCGTTCAGAGCAGTCGCCGTACGCTGGTGGTGCTGTCCCGGGAGCTGGTGCGGTCCGAGTGGTGTCACTACGAGATGCAGATGGCCACGATGGAAGCGGCGCACACAGGACGTGATGTCTTGCTCTTCCTGCTGTACGAGGACGTGCCGTCACAGCAACTGCCGCGTGACGTGATGTACAACCTGCAGTCCTCCACCTACATCACCTTCCCCGGCACTCGGGCGGAACCGTCACTCGTCCGTGACTTCTGGGCCAGACTGGCTCAGGCCATCAGGCAGTGACATTGTTACTGAAGACAATTCAAAACTGATTATTTGAGATATGCACACATGAATCTCAATAAAAAGAAAGTGGAAAAGATGCTTTGTGTTAGCCTATATCTGTTCAATGAACTTTGACTACCAACCAAACACGTGTTCGTCGGCACGTTGTACTGCGCTGCAGTGCTTGATACCTTTCGGACATCATTAAAATGTGCTTGATAAAAAAAATCAAATCCCATAAAAATAAGGTTAAACTAAATGCTCTTACCTGTTCAAACTTCATTATCGATTTCATTTTTATATTTAGTCAAGTTTTGACTAAATATTTTAACATCGAGGGGGAATCGAAACGAGGGTCGTGGTGTATGTGCGTGTGTCTGTCTGTCTGTGTGTGTGTGTGTGTAGAGAGATTCAGACTAAACTACTGGACCGATCTTTATGAAATTTGACATGAGAGTTCCTGGGTATGAAATCCCCGAACGTTTTTTTCATTTTTTTGATAAATGTCTTTGATGACGTCATATCCGGCTTTTCGTGAAAGTTGAGGCGGCACTGTCACGCCCTCATTTTTCAACCAAATTGGTTGAAATTTTGGTCAAGTAATCTTCAACAAAGCCCGGGGTTCGGTATTGCATTTCAGCTTGGTGGCTTAAAAATTAATTAATGACTTTGGTCATTAAAAATCTGAAAATTGTAAAAAAAAATAAAAATTTATAAAACGATCCAAATTTACGTTTATCTTATTCTCCATCATTTGCTGATTCCAAAAACATATAAATATGTTATATTCAAATTAAAAACAAGCTCTGAAAATTAAATATATAAAAATTATTATCAAATTTTTTTTTTCGAAATCAATTCAAAAACACTTTCATCTTATTCCTTGTCGGTTCCTGATTCCAAAAATATATAGATATGATATGTTTGGATTAAAAACACGCTCAGAAAGTTAAAACGAAGAGAGGTACAGAAAAGCGTGCTATCCTTCTTAGCGCAACGAATACCCCGCTCTTCTTGTCAATTCCACGTGCACTGCCTTGGCCACGGGCGGTGGAGTGACGATGCTACGAGTATACGGTCTTGCTGCGTTGCGTTGCGTTCAGTTTCATTCTGTGAGTTCGACAGCTACTTGACTAAATATTGTATTTTCGCCTTACGCGACTTGTTCTTCATTCTTGTAATTGAAATGAGCTTCAGTTTATTTGCTTTGAATGTGCTTGAAAGGTGATCCTTCGCTTCATTAAAAGGCACTTTGCATTATTTGAATTGCTTTGCTTCATATACATACATTTCTCGTAAGTTGTACTCATAACAATTCAGACACACAGACGCTAATAGTTTAAATTTGTTCTCAACTATACTGTCTTGAATTGACATCTATAGGTATTATAATATTAATCATCACTACATGTATTAACTATTCAGACACACAGATACAAATGTGCAGTCTAAATCTGTTGACGTTGTCGGTTTTTACATTTAGTCAAGTTTTGACTAAATGTTTTAACGTAGAGGGGGGAATCGAGACGAGGGTCGTGGTGTATGTGCGTGTGTGTGTGTGTGTGTGTCTGTCTGTGTGTGTGTGTGTAGAGCGATTCAGACTAAACTACTGGACCGATCTTTATGAAATTTGACATGAGAGTTCCTGGGTATGATATCCCCATACGTTTTTTTCATTTTTTTGATAAATGTCTTTGATGACGTCATATCCGGCTTTTCGTGAAAGTTGAGGCGGCACTGTCACGCCCTCATTTTTCAACCAAATTGGTTGAACTTTTGGTCAAGTAATGTTCGACGAAGCCCGGACTTTGGTATTGCATTTCAGCTTGGTGGCTTAAAAATTAGTTAATGACTTTGGTCATTAAAAATCTGAAAATTGTAAAAAAAATATTTTTTTTTAAAAACGATCCGAATTTACATTCATCTTATTTTCCATCATTTGCTGATTCCAAAAACATATAAATATGTTATATTTGGATTAAAAACACGCTCTGAAAATTAAATATATAAAAATTAATATGAAAATTAAATTTTCGAAATCAATTTAAAAATACTTTCATCTTATTCCTTGTCGGTTCCTGATTCCAAAAAACATATAGATATGATATGTTTGGATTAAAAACACGCTCAGAAAGTTAAAACAAAGAGAGGTACAGAAAAGCGTGCTATCCTTCTGAGCGCAACTGCTACCCCGCTCTTCTTGTCAATTTCACTGTCTTTGCCGTGAGCGGGTGACTGACGATGCTACGAGTATGCGGTCTTGCTGCGTTGCATTGCGTTCAGTTTCATTCTGTGAGTTCGACAGCTACTTGACTAAATGTTGTATTTTCGCCTTACGCGACTTGTTTTTAATACTTTGTAAGCTGTGAATATGCTTGCTTTCTAAAAACAAAAATGATTGATTAAATAAAATAACTTATTAACAGATATCTAACTAAATGACTAGAGAATAAATAACAAAATAAAGAAAGAAATACAATGAAATGAAAAATGTTCTTCTCGATGCAGCATTTTTACTCTTGTACATAATGCGCATGTAGGTTCTACGATCAAAATACTCTGGAATTAAAAAAATAAAACTTCAACTTATTACCAATGTTGTTCATATTTGTCTATTTTGAAGTGTTTTGATTTTTGAAAAGTTAAAACTCAGTTAAAATAAAACAAATTTAAGGGTACCGTAATTCGGGAGATTGACATCTCATACCTGTAACGCTTGTCATTAAATCAGAAAAGTGTGATCACACACACACACACACACACAAACACACAAACACACACACATACATACGCACACGCACGCACGCACGCACGCACGCACGCACGCAATCACGCACACACACAAACACACATAACAGGCTGACGCACACACACAGACACATACATACATACACACACACACTCACACACACACACACACACACACACACACACACACACACACACACACACACACACACACACACACACACACAATCAACACCTTCAGTAATAAGACCATGGGGTGGCAGAGGCAGATGAAATTTGTAGCTACGAACAAAGAGCGTAAACCCATCTCACCAGGAAGTTAGGTTGCACACACACAACCAATTTCCCCAACGTAACCCCTCTCGACCCCGCCCCCCTCAGTCCTTCCAGTACCTTCTCCCACATTACCAATGAATTTTGCTAACTCTGTCCTTCCAATCGTTTAATCTTTGGAATTTCCTTCCGCGTTCGATTTTTCTTGTGTGCGAACGGATTTCCAATAGTTCTAAGACACGCTATGTGTATACTACAAACACAGTCACACCGGTGAAGTGTGATTTGCCATTATGTTGGAATAGAAACTGTTCATGGTTTATCCATTAAAAGTTTACTCCTGCAGTTCTTCGAGCGTTCAGAATGGACTTCTTCTTCTTCTTCTTCTTCATCTTCTTTGGAAGATGTGTGTCTGCATTATTGGAGAGTGGAAGGTGAGAACACTTTATTGTTATGTGGATGCTTGACCTTGATAGTAAGTTAACTTCGCAAAATGCTTTCTTCAACTTGTAACGTCTAACGCATGGTTTACCTAACAGACACATTGACACACTCAAAGACACATTGCACAGACAGAAGTAAACTGATAGAGATTACACAACGTCATCGAGTGAGGGACCGAAAAATATTGAAACTCGAGGATGATTTTTTTGTGGTATCAACCGAGACCGTAGGTCGAGGTTGATACCACACAAAAAAATCATCCGAGAGTTTCAATATTTTTTGGTCCCTCACAAGATGACGTTTGTGTAATTTGTGTATACAATGATAAATTGATTGTATGCAATAATCAATCTCTTTATCCCTCCCTCTGCTTCTTTCTTTCTGTAAACTTGTAGGGCTAGTTATTTTTCGGTAACTTACCCAACAACCAAAATCACTTACCCAACAACGGGCCTGAATCCTCGATAGCTCATGGGTAGAGACTGTACACATTGTGGATCTACTTTTTGCGACTCAAAAGTTCAGAACACTCTAATGTACAAAATATACATTTCTGGAGCAAACAATACAACCATACCGTATTTAAACCAGCAACTACAGACTTGAACACATGAATCTCCATATAAAATCCATGAGTTTGGTTGTTTTCTGAATTCAGATCTGCCGTGCACAATCGTTTATCGCTCGCAAGATTCCAAGGAAAAGTAACTCTCATACTTTGTCTAGCGACACGAGTAGTTCCCCTTCCAGATTTCGGCTGCACCGACAAGACTGCAATCCGACGGTCAGTTTTCAACAATATTTCATTTTATAAACAGATCACACGCAATCAATTGCAAACATTTAATCAACGTAAAGAACATGCAGCGGTTTCATACACTATTTTGCCCCAGAAAACTAAACTTCATACAGTTTTTAACGTTGGAACACGGGTGTAAAACTTCGTCTGCTAGTCACATTCGAAGAAAGAACATTTCCTGAGCGATACCAAAACATGAACAGAACACACACTATCTGCCTTTACCGCCACAGCAGAATGACAACATAACTGTGTACTTGATTTTAGTTCAAAACATGGAAACTGACAAGAAGTGTTAACAAAATTGAATGATTTGCACGGAACTATACAACCGCGCATTAATCGATCGCCTGCGCAGGTAGACTGGTTGGGTGAATATGATTCGATCAAACTTTCGCACAAAAACTCCTCTTTTCTTTGAATAACTGAAGAAAGGAGGGATAAAGAGGTTACATACCTCGTCTCAGTGATTATGAAAAATAATGGTCTCAGTTCGCGGTCATGAAAAAGCTCGCTGAAGCTCGCATTTTTCATGATCCGCTAACTTCGACCATTATTTTTGATAATCACTGAGACTCGGCATGTAACCTCTACATACCTTCCTGTCACTGGAAGCAGCAACACTTGAAAGCATAAGTTCCCTTGACAAACGTCATTTATGATTGGCGTCATCTATGAATGACGTCACTGTCTAGACAAGACAAGTGCCGGTATCGGCAAACCTTGTCGCGGCAAAGGGCTATGACCCGTGCCTTGATACCATTGAGATCATAGGAGATGCACAGCAGTGCCGATACCAGGTTTCTTTAGCTTCACTTTAAAATGATATCAGAACGATAGTTATTCACTTGAAAGTGAACACAGGAGAGTTGTATACACAGACATACAGACCGACAGACCGACAGATACACACGCACACACACACACACACACACACACACACACACACTGACACTGACACACACACACACACACACACACACACACACACACACACACACACACACACACACACACACACACACACACACACACACACACATACTGAAGGGCATTTACGTTATCAGATAGAGAAGTGACCCGATCGCTGTGTAAATGTAAATGAAAACGAAAGTTTAAGCGCACGATTCCCTCAGTTGGAAAATAAACCTTTAAAAAATACAAGAAATAAACAGTCATGTTTCGAGAAAGCAATACATTGGATGATTTCAACACAGGGTTTTCGCAACAGAATATAACTACCACTAGTCCAACAGGGTACAGCGGAGCTTCAATTTCAGTCGGGGTTTTGGCAAACAAGGATGTGTGTCCTCTGCTAAAAACTGTGCACGTTATCTCTCCGATCGACTCCCCAACCCCAACCCCCCCACCCCACCCCCACCCCCCTAAACGCCAAACCCCACAGGGACCGAGTACCTTTGTAAGCAGATAAAACAGTCAACTCGCGTTCTGGACTTTCCACTCGGAGCAAAAATAGATTGCGCGAGTGAGCAGTGATGCGGAGGGACGCATGGGCACTCTCGTGATACTTCGGCTGAGATTAAAAGCTGTCCTCAATGTATGACTATCACTGTTTGAAAAGTTAGGACTGAGAAGCATGTGTAGAATTATGTACAGCAAAGGCGGCCTGAAACAAAACCTTACACTGCCTGCATGACCTTGACAGCTTCATTCAACTTTTGACTTTTGCTGTGGTAACTTACTGTTTGCTCTCACGCACATGATAAGCCGATAAGTCGAATACACACTGGTCCTCATTCAAAAAGAAAATATTCCTTTTAATAGCTGTAGGAATAAAAACAAATATCAAGAGAACCAATGTATAAATCCTTTATTTTACCTCATTACATTTAGTCAAGTTTTGACTAAATGTTTCAACGTAGAGGGGGAATCGAGACGAGGGTCGTGGTGTATGTGCGAGTGTGTGTGTGTGTGTCTGTCTGTCTGTGTGTGTGTGTGTGTGTGTGTGTAGAGCGATTCAGACTAAACTACTGGACCGATCTTTATGAAATTTGACATGAGAGTTCCTGGGTATGAAATCCCCATACATTTTTTTCATTTTTTTGATAAATACCTTTGATGACGTCATATCCGGCTTTTCGTGAAAGTTGAGGCGGCACTGTCACGCCCTCATTTTTCAACCAAATTGGTTGACATTTTTGTCAAGTAATGTTCGACAAAGCTCGGACTTCGGTATTGCATTTCAGCTTGGTGGCTTAAAAATTACTTAATGACTTTGGTCATTAAAAAACAGAAAATTGTAAAAAAAAATATTTGTTTTATAAAACGATCCAAATTTACATTCATCTTATTTTCCATCATTTGCTGATTCCAAAAACATTAAAATATGTTATATTTGGATTAAAAACAAGCTCTGAAAATTAAATATATAAAACTTAATATGAAAATTAAATTTTCGAAATCAATTTAAAAACAGTTTTATCTTATTCCTTGTCGGTTCCTGATTCCAAAAACATATGTGCACGTCCTAGATACTGGGAAATACTATGGGTTGTCAACTTTGAATGACTGTCACAATATCTCTGAGCAATGGATGACAAAGGGGATGCTTTGATGTCAAAGGGGATGGATTTGACTTACTGTAACAACCAAGTTTGGGTTTCCAAACATTGCTGTGGGTTTTAAACGATTTAATTTTTAGCCAAAATGCCCCCAAAACAGCACCTAAAACTGGGACAAAAATACACCAGTCTGTGTTGCAGCTGTACACAATGGAGAATAAAGCTCTGTGAATTTTATTGTGATGTTTATGGGTCAGCTGAAGGATTATTCTCGACATACACACTCAAGAATTACATCTATTTTTCTTCTTCTGGGAGTTTGATCGGCAAAGAAAACACGTAATCGTGGGTTACCGTCGTTTCCGGTTTCAACTTCATCAAAAAATGCGATCTGCTGAACAAAGGAAACCTCAAAGTTATTCAAAGTCATTATTTATTTATTTCAACAACATTTAGGTTTTCAAAACACAGCACTACGGTAGGAAACAAATTTATTTCAGCTTATAATCGCGCTTGAATGTACCCCACCCTTGTTTCGTTTCCATCTGTAACCCACGAAAGCATGGCCACAGCAGACGACAAATCCCGCATTGCCTATCACACACGCGTTGTGAGATCGCGGGAACACCGTCGAAAGTTCCATTCATGACGTTTGACCCGGTCATGTGAATAGACAATGAGAATTTATCCACCCAATCGTATTCGTTTCCGGTTTTTGAGACGTAACTCACGACAGACCACGCTGTATCTTCACTGTTTGAGACCTGTAAAATCTTTTTTGACAATTGTAGCATATATTCATCGACGAATTTTGCGATATTTTGCTGATTAAAGCTTGATCTGGTGCAAAGTTTGAGCAGCACATGTGTTCTCATGATCGGCGCCATTATGAAATTTTCGATTCTTCTGCAACGCACGATCGACAATCGATTAATTCTCTCATTTAGGATTGTCGCTTATGGAAACTTGAAAATTTCAAACTTTCATGCATGCATAGTTATATATCTATGTAGTCCACATGCAATAATCAAGTTTTAGTTCTTTTCTTTGGAAATAAAAGACATTACGAACTATGGTTTCCATGAAACTCACGACAGTATTATCTCTATACACATAAACCCAGTGAGCACAGATCGAAAACTTTTTGCTCACTTAAATCTTTCTATCATGTATTAAAACCCAAAAGGGTGCCCAAAAGGCTAGTTGCTACATTTGACCTACAAAAAAAACTTTTGCGCCTGGAAATTGCGTGGGTTACGGTTTCCACTTTCTACTTCGATCTAGTTAACTTATGGAAACTTGTAATTTCAAACTTTCATGTTTGCATATTTATTTATCAATGTTGTCCACATGCAAATTGCAATAATCAAGTTTTAGTTCTTTTCTTTGGAAATAAAAGACATTACAAACTATGGTTTCCATGTAACTCACGACAGTATTATCTCTATACACATAAACCCAGTGAGCACAGATCGAAAACTTTTTGCTCACTTAAATCTTTCTATCATGTATTAAAACCCAAAAGGGTGCCCAAAAGGCTAGTTGCTACATTTGACCTACAAGAAAAACTTTTGCACCTGGAAATTGCGTGGGTTACGGTTTCCACTTTCTACTTCGATCTAGTTAACTTATGGAAACTTGTAATTTCAAACTTTCATGTTTGCATATTTATTTATCAATGTTGTCCACATGCCACATGCAATAACTGAGCTAAAGTTCTTTCCTGTGGGATATTGAAGCCTAAAGTGGAAACCATGTAACCCACGACATAGAGCGTACTGCATGTGTCTAATTGTCATTTCTAAAGAAACCCCGATATGAAAGGTCCTCTCTTTGACAGAAAAAGATACAGGCATGTCTTTTGCACTTAAAAAAGAGTATTTCACTCAATTCAGTCCTACTTTTTTTCCTGGTGTCCATGTCCCATAGTTGTGACCCAGTATCTAGGATGTGCACATATAGATATGATATGTTTGGATTAAAAACACGCTCAGAAAGTTAAAACGAAGAGAGGTACAGAAAAGCGTGCTATCCTTCTCAGCGCAAGTACTACCCCGCTCTTCTTGTCAATTTCACTGCCTTTGCCGTGAGCGGTGGACTGACGATGCTACGAGTATACGGTCTTTCTGCGTTGCATTGCGTTCAGTTTCATTCTGTGAGTTCGACAGCTACTTGACTAAATGTTGTATTTTCGCCTTACGCGACTTGTTTTGATTATTGCGATGTTGTGTGGGATAATTGTACAATGAAGCTTTCAGATGAGCTGGAGAAGCTGCAACTCGAATCCATTCGAATTAGTGTTGGTGCTGTTAAAGGCACTTCACACGAAAAATGGTATACAGAATCTGGCTTTATACCACTTACAGAGCGAAGACGTCGTCACAAATTAATGTTATATTATAAAATTGTCCACGGCAATGTACCAAATTACCTCAACGTTTTATTGCCACCTCTTGTTTCTGACCTAAATCCCTACCACCACAGACACCCACTAGAGCGTAAGACTCCCCAGTGTAAATCAGATTTGTACAAGTTATCTTTTATTCCTTCTGCAACTAGTCTCTGGAATAAGTTGCCTGAAAATATACAACAATGTGATTCTGTTGGTCTGTTCAAGCGACATTTCACAGCTTTTGATATTTCAATTCCACCATATTACTATTCCCCAAATCGCAAAACTGAAGTTTTGCATTGCAGGTTAAGACTTGGAATGAGTGATATGTTTAATCGCCACCTGGTAAACAACCCGGAATGTTCTTGTGGTTATTTTGCTGAAACTGTTCTTCACTATTTGTTATCATGTCCCCTGTTTAATGATGCAAGAACCGCAACAATCGGTACATTAGCTCCAGAATTTGTTAATATTGACACAATCCTGACAGGTGATTCAAACATTTCCATATTTGAAAATAGTGCTATTTTTGTTGTTGTCCAAAGCTATATTGAGAAATCAAACCGCTTTGGGACACCTTAGTTCGATGTTTTTGGTGCTTTTTTTTTTAAATATATTACTTGGGGCCCATCTATTTTTTGATATTTTGTTGTGTCTTTCGTTCTCGTTTTGTATTTGTTTTCGTTTTCGGTATTGACACAGATTGTGTTCGATAATTCAAACTAACCTTTCCTTATTGTTTTTCTCCTTTTTTTCCCCCCCTTTTTTTCTCTTTTTTTTTCTTCTTTTTTTCTCATCTCTTTTTTCAAAAAATGTGTCGCATTGATCATAATCCGCCATGACATTTCAGGCATGTTTATGTGAGCACTTATCATAAGTTTTAAACTTGTTGTGCTCCTTCTTAATGATGTTGTTATATTATCATGTGTCTGTTTACGAATAAAATACTGTTTAAAAAAAAAAAGAGAACCATTGTGAAGGCTCCCGGTTCAGGGGGACATTACGGTCCTGTTGAATAACCAGTGGACCAACACCTGAAATGCAACAAAAATAAACAGGACGAGCTGGCCTACCTAAACTATATACCACTGTTAATCGCAATTTCGAAATGAACGTATACCTGCAGAAGTGTTGTAGTCATCAAACTGACGGTTTTACTTATACCACAGTTATTAAAGGGCCGACCAGACTTGGACGCCGTTTTACGGTATATGCGCCGCAGGCCGTTTTGTGCGTCGCGCGGAATTTTGCCGAGTGGCCACACATCGACGACTTTTTTCACAACGCGGTATCAGTGGAGCGGAAGCGTCAAGGTCAAGCGTCAAGGTCACCTGACAGGAAGGTTCAGTTGCCGACTGCCACGCCGCGAGCGGCTGACGTCATCGCTCTGGTTTGCTCTGATTGGTCAAATTTCCGTCGTTCTATGTCTGTGTCAGAGAAATTAGAACACGTTCTATTCTTTTGCAAATAACGCTACGCGATCATAGCCCGCCGCGGCGTGCCCAGCGGGACCGTTTTGAGCATAAGTCAAATGTGGACAGGGTCAGCCTGGAGTGTCTGGACAGGCCTTAAGGCCTTCAATTCCATCAGTTACAAAAACATTATTTTGTTTAAATCACAAAAAGGAAAATCAAGAAAAGTTGCGAATTCTAAGTCAGTGTGTCAGGTTTTTACATTTAGTCAAGTTTTGACTAAATGTTTTAACATAGAGGGTGAATCGAGACGAGGGTCGTGGTGTATGTGTGTGTGTGTGTGTGTGTGTGTGTGTGTGTGTGTGTGTGTGCGTGTGTGTGTCTGTCTGTGTGTCTGTGTGTCTCTGTGTGTGTGTGTGTGTGTGTAGAGCGATTCAGAAGTAAACTACTGGACCGATCTTTATGAAATTTGACATGAGAGTTCCTGGGAATGATATCCCAGGACGTTTGTTTTATTTTTTTCGATAAATACCTTTGATGACGTCATATCCAGCTTTTTTTAAAACTTGAGGCAGCACTGTCACACCCTCATTTTTAAATCTGATTGAAATTTTGGCAAAGCAATTTTCGACGAAGGCCGGACTTTGGTATTGCATTTCAGCTTGGTGGCTTAAAAATTAATTTATGAATTTGGTCATTAAAAATCGAAAACTTATCATTAAAAACCTTTTTTTTAAACGATCCAAAAACAATTTCATCTTATTCTTTGTCATTTTCTGATTCCCAAAACATATATGTTATATCTGGCGCAACGACAAACAACCCGTGGCAGTTGAGCACTTTTAGAATATTTCAGCTGAATGTCTAACTTTTTATTACATTTAGTCAAGTTTTGACTAAATGTTTTAACATAGAGGGGGGAATCGAGACGAGGGTCGTGGTGTATGTGTGTGTGTGTGTGTGTGTGTGTGTGTGTGTGTGTGTGTGTGTGTGTGTGTGTGTGTGTGTGTGTGTGTCTGTCTGTCTGTGTGTGTGTGTAGAGCGATTCAGACTAAACTACTGGACCGATCTTTATGAAATTTGACATGAGAGTTCCTGGGTATGATATCCTCAGATGTTTTTTTCATTTTTTCGATAAATACCTTTGATGACGTCATATCCGGCTTTTTGTAAAAGTTGAGGCGGCACTGTCACGCCCTCATTGTTCAACCAAATTGGTTGAAATTTTGGTCAAGTAATCTTCGACGAAGCCCGGACTTTGGTATTGCATTTCAGCTTGGTGGCTTAAAAATTAATTAATGACTTTGGTCATTAAAAATCTGAAAATTGTAAAAAAAATATTTTTTTTATAAAACGATCCAAATTTACGTTCATCTTATTCTCCATCATTTGCTGATTCCAAAAACATATAAATATGTTATATTTGGATTAACAACAAGCTCTGAAAATTAAATATATAAAAATTATTATCAATTTTTTTTGTCGAAATCAATTTAAAAACACTTTCATCTTATTCCTTGTCGGTTCCTGATTCCAAAAACATATAGATATGATATGTTTGGATTAAAAACACGCTCAGAAAGTTAAAACGAAGAGAGGTACAGAAAAGCGTGCTATCCTTCTCAGCGCAACGAATACCCCGCTCTTCTTGTCAATTCCACTGGCACTGCCTTTGCCACGGGCGGTGGAGTGACGATGCTACGAGTATACGGTCTTGCTGCGTTGCGTTGCGTTCAGTTTCATTCTGTGAGTTCGACAGCTACTTGACTAAATGTTGTATTTTCGCCTTACGCGACTTGTTTCATTTATAGATGTACAACAATAAACATGAAACATTTGATGAAATAGTAATAATCTGTTTAGATTCATAAACCATCTCCTTACTTTTTTTTGTGACAATTCAACGTGCATATTGTGGACTATGGATTAAAGTTTACATCACTATGAAGTCAGGTAATTTGAACTTAACAACTGGGTGTAATTTGGACTCCTTATTTAATATAGCCGGTACTGTTCAATTTATACTCCAAATACCTTCTTTATTGAAAACCTTAACATGTTGCTCTTGTAAACAACAAAATATGCCAGAAACAATACTCTATTACCCCCTCGCGTATATCCAATATAAACGTAAAACAGTCTTGATGATAGAAAATTGCTTTGGTCTTTCAGTCATGGAAAATGGTCTGAAGAAGACATAAAGAAAGCTCTGGCAGCAATAAAGGAGAGTCGGCTTGGGTGAATACCTCTGCCAATGAGTTCGGCTCATTTGAACTTTGCCGTGTTCAATATACCCGACTAGTCGGCTAATTTGAACTTTTTGCCGTGTTCAATATACCCGACTAGTCGGCTAATTTGAAGTTTGCCGTGTTCAATATATCCGCCTAGTGGGCTAATTTGAACTTTGCCGTGTTAAATATACCCGACTAGTCGGCAAATTTGAACTTTGCCGTGTTCAATATACCCGACTAGTCGGCTAATTTGAACTTTGCCGTGTTCAATATACCCGACTACTCGGCATATTTGAACTTTTCTAAAATGTCAGGAAGCAAGTCCGTGTGTTGACAAAACACATAAGATCCTTTATTTCACTTGCATACGTGTAGGTCTAAAACCAATCTTGAGATATAACCTAGCCGTCTTTGCTTACCGACTTCCGTGAGCCAGCTACAGCGACTGGTACTTAGGGTGTTCAGATTACTCCCCCTTTACCTTACTTTTATTTTGTCACAAACATTGGCTCAACATGTAGCATGAAAGTTGTGTTCAGGTAAAAATAATAATGCAAAAGAAATCGATGATGCTGTGGTTCATAGCTCACAGCCACTTAAACATAATTGGTGTTTGTTTCAGACTGGGACGATGGAAGCTTCTACTAATCCTGGTGCTGACCGTAGCTTTGCGAGAAAGTAAGCAAACTGCATCCATCTCCACCCTACGACCCTTTACGCCATGCGGACCGTGCGTGTGCAACGCCACAGTGGCAGACTGCTCTAATCGAGACTTGAAATACCCAGCTCCCGATGGACTGCCTGACAACCTCACCAGACTGTCTCTTCACAACAACTCCATCTCTGACTTGGGTCCTCCTAATGTTTTTGCACGCTTTACCTCGCTTGAATGGCTCGATCTGTCCGACAGTATCCTATTTGTCAATGTCATCCCTGTTGATGCCTTCGATGGTCTGGGTCGCCTGCGTGAACTGAACCTAAGTTCTAACAAGCTGACCCTTAATGGCGACTACTCTGCCAAGGGACCGTTTGACAGCCTCACGTCTTTGCAACGTCTAGACCTGTCCAACAACTCACTTGAGAAGGTCGAGCCGTTGCTCTTCCGAGCGCTGAATAGCACCTTGCACTGGCTTGATTTTAGCCGGAACAATATAACCTATGAGGGAGAAAGCAAGTGGCCCATACAGTACCTCGACAACCTTACATATCTTGATCTATCACACAACAACCTGAAAAACATAAGTCGGGGACTGTTCAAGCAAGGTCTGCGGACGTTGAACCTCAGCTACAACAGCATTCCACTGAGCGATGAAGCTTATCCCGAGGATACGTTTGAAGACCTGAAAGATTCTCTGACTGAACTGCAGATCAAAGCCAACTGCAACGGATCAGATGCGTCCAACTTTACAGCTCTTTTGCACTACCCCGACAAAGCGTTGTCTTTACTTCGCAACCTTCAGGTCCTATGCATGGACGGGCTTCCTTATCAAAGTTTCGGATCCGGCTTTCAAAATCTGACAAGCTTGATGAAGCTAGACCTCTCTGGAAAGTGGGGTGGATTTTGCTATATAATAATGTTGTCAAACAACACCTTCCAAAATCTGGGTAATTCTCTTCGGACTCTCGATTTGTCCCTCTGCAGCATTGGCAAAATAGACGCTGGTACTTTCTCTCCTCTTGGTGACTCTCTTCGTGTTCTGGACTTGTCCTACAATGTTGGCATGGGCTTTGACAAACTAGGAGAGGCTGTCTACGGGTTGCAGGGCTCTGTTCTCAAGGAACTGTACATCGACTCTATCGTAGAACCGTACAGCACATGCGTTAAAGTGTCAAAGTTGAACACTCGCTATTTTCCCAACACCAGTCTAGAGTTCATCTCTGCCAAAAACAATCACCTTGAGGTCTTCTGTCAGGGGGCCCTGAACAACATGCCCCACACCTTAAGCAGGGTTTCTCTTTACGGCAACCGTCTCGGCTTTGGATCTTATTTCAAGGACTTGGAGAATCTTGTGGGACTGACCGAATTGGAGGTTGACGGTCACGCCTTTGCTTTCCACATACCTGCACGTTATCCCGTTGACCATGTTGAAGGATGCAACACCCCAGAAGGAGCAAACACTCAATGCCAGTTGGGCTGGAGACGCCATTCCAGTCCCAATACGCACATTCGTACGACTCAAGGCGATAAGGATGAATATGAACAAACAGAGTCATGGGAGCAACAGGAGCTCACGAGAAGTGAAGGTCTGACGTTCAAACTGCCACCTAACCTCAAAACGTTCAAGTCTCGCTGGAATCAACTGTACTACCGACTGGAGGAGATAACTTTTGACCCCAACAACTCTCTGGTCGACCTTGAACTTCGTGACAACCTTCTGACTACATGGACCGGACCCATGCGCGGACTCAATCAGTTAGAGACCCTGAATCTTCAGAACAATTTAGCATATGCATTTGGTATAAGATTTTTTCATGATTTTAAGTCTGTAAAGAACTTAAACCTTGCTATAAATTACATGCGAGGAGTCGTGGGCGACGACGAAAAAGGGTTGTTCTTTGAACCTTTGGACAAGCTTCAGTATTTGGACATATCCAGCAACTACCTTAACGTTTTGCCAAGGCAAATCTTCAGAGGTCTTGTCAACCTGAGGTTTCTGAATCTCTCTCACAACGACATTGTAAACTTCAACGTCAACATAACGCATATGGCGAATTTGTCAACACTGGACCTCTCATTCAACAACATCAAGTACCTGTCACTTGAAATCATGAACCACTTAAACAACATAGTCGAGCGCATCGAGGTGCATCTGGACCTGACGTTCAACCCACTGGCTTGCACGTGCGAACACATGGATTTCTTGACATGGGTTGAACAGAGTAAGGTGGTGTTGCCTAGCAGCGAGCACTACACCTGTTTTATGTCAGACGGGAACTACCACCCGATGACAGACATCTTCCAAGTAATTGATCAGCTCGAGTCGTCATGCATCGACACACTTGGCATCCTTGTAGGAGCCGTGTCCTGTGCCTTCTGCTTGCTGGTGGCTGTGTTCTCAGCCCTCGTCTACCGCTATCGATGGAAGCTGCGCTACCTCTACTACGCCTCCCGCCTGGCCTACAGACGCCTGCAGACCTGCGACAACGACAACGACGACTTTGAGTTCGACGCCTTCGTGTCGTACTCGTCGGAAGACAACGACTTTGTGCACGGTGAGCTGCTGGAGGAGCTGGAGACGCGGGCGGGTCTTCGTCTGAACGTGCACAACCGTGACTTCATCCCCGGTCGTCCCATCCCGTCCAACATCGTCAGCGCCGTTCAGAGCAGTCGCCGCACGCTGGTGGTGCTGTCCCGGGAGCTGGTGCAGTCCGAGTGGTGTCACTACGAGATGCAGATGGCCACGATGGAAGCGGCGCACACAGGACGTGATGTCTTGCTCTTTCTGCTGTACGAGGACGTGCCGTCACAGCAACTGCCGCGTGACGTGATGTACAACCTGCAGTCCTCCACGTACATCACCTTCCCCGGCACTCGGGCGGAACCGTCACTCGTCCGTGACTTCTGGACCAGACTGGCTCAGGCCATCAGACAGTGATGTACTGTCATTTTAATTTATCCAAACAAGATTTGAATTACTTTCACGTGTGCTGGCTACCCTTCCTGGTGCCCAGATGAGATCGTGGTCGATGTAACACAGAAGACACAATCGCCATAGCTGTTTATCAAACGGCCTTAATACCACCTCCTGTACTCCACTGAGGGAGACATGTTGTCCATGACATCTGAATGGCACCATTCCCAAGGTTCTTGGTGGCATTTGCACAGTCTCAGATATGTAAATAGCATTAGGTCAGTCAGAAATGAGTTGTCCACCGATATGAACTAGCAGTGTTAGACGTTGGTGTATGCCTGCAGTGCTTTGACGGTCATATCTTCTGTTCTATACATTCATAGATCTGCTTGGGCGTATTTCCAATCAGAAGAGTATAAGTGACAGGCTGGTTGGCACATACCAAAGAAATTCTGTATTGTTACTAAACTTTGCCTGCAAGTCACTATTTAGAAATAAACAATACGTAAACTCACTGGAAGCAGAGGACATTAGCACATTAGCTGACCAAGAAGCCAGCCACAAATGTTTTAAAGTAACCAACACAACATTTGTCCAACCAATACCACGCTGTTCATGAAAAATAAAGAATGCATGACCTCAATGCAAGCAGAGGACTTAAAGGCACAGTAAGCCTCCTGTAAACCATCACATATACTGTCAGGCTTTTACACACAGTACAAACACCCTTCCATTTAAACGCTCACCAAACGGGAACATCCTAGGTGCCCTACGTAAAGAGCGAGCGATTTTCAAAGAATTAATTTTTCGGATTGTCTCCATCACAATCGGACCGTGGTGCGTTTTGGCGCAAGACCTAACATTTAAAATCTAAATAATAAATTGACAGCTTGTTACGCAAACATTCTTAAATCATAAAAGAAATCTTTTTTCATCAAGACAAGATCAGTACAATTAGAAGTTTTGAAAGTTTGAAAAAAGAAAAGCCCGGAAGCAGGGTCACGCAAGGTCGTGGTTCTCGTAGCAGACGACGGTTTATGTCTATCGCCAGTTTCTTTGCACAGTCAAAAGCCATCGCTAGAGTTCTTGTGAACCTCATCCGTTTGTTTCGTGCATAGTCAGAGGTACATAATAACGTGCTATTGCAGATAAGCTCACAGCGATCCGCATTCAAATTACAAACTGACGACTGCATTGTGAAAAAGGGAAACTGGATCACACGGGTTCACGATGGCTCAGGGGTAAGATAAACCACGCAAAAATAAATTCTTTTAATATTGCTCGCTCTTTACGGAGGGCACCTAGGATGTGCCCGTTTGGTGAGCGTTCAAATGGAAGGGTGTATCTGTGATGGTTTACGGGAGGCTTACTGTGCCTTTAAGCAACCTGTGTCACTCTATTTAAGACGCAGGTTGTCAGATTGTCAAAGCAACCTGTAGGGCTGAACCTGATGGGGGAGGTTCCTGCCCCCCCACCCCCCACCCACCCACCCCCAGCCACCCTTCCTCCCCACACTCTGAAAATGTACTTTTTTCTCGCAAGGTGTGACCCAAAATACCCCCTACAGAAATGATAAATTCCTGCTGCAGCCCCCTCCCCCACTCCATACACTAGGTACAGCCCTGTAATCTGAAAACATATGTCTCACCAAAATCAAACTTTTCAGTACGTACAAAGAATCAGGCTAGAAATAGGGCATGTAATGTGCACTGCGGTTCTATCATTCTGTTCTGACTCTAGTTTGATCTGCCACGGAATTGTAACAATTCTCTGTCTCAATCTCTCTAATGTGAGTGTGCGTTGGTTGTGTAATTATAGTCATAGTGATTATTAGAAAACTGATCTGCGGATTTTGATGAGATTTTGTTTATGTTGCCCAAGAATGTTTTGTCATTGGATTTGTTTTAAAGTTTAATGTTTAAATGCTTGAAAAAGCTCACGCTGCACTGTATTTTCAGCTTAATAGCTTTTAACTTTCTTTCTTTATTTGGTGTTTAACGTCGTTTTCAACCGTTCAAGGTTATATCGCGACGGAGCTTTTAACTTGTTAACCGGTTTTGAATCTCAACTTCATCCCAAAATTGATCAATCCCCCCCCCCTCCATCCCCCTCCATCCCCCCCATCCCCCCCCCCCCCTTCGGCCCAGTTTTTAATTATTAACAATACCATAACTTCACTGCATTCTTATAATTTTGACAGCGTGTGTATGCTTAATTGAGGAAAGGTTTATTGGAAATTGTTATTTGTGTCATGAATTCAATAAACTTTCAACAGCAATAAACAAGTCGCGTAAGGCGAAAATACAATATTTAGTCAAGCTCAGTCGAACTCACAGAATGAAACTGAACGCACTGCATTTTTTCCGCGAGACCCTATACTCGTAGTTATGTCCGACGCTTGTTCTGAGCGTGTTTTTAATCCAAACATATCATATCTACATGTTTTTGGAATTAGGAACCGACAAGGAATAAGATGAAGTTGTTTTTAAATCGATTTCGGAAATTTAATTTTAATCATAATTTTTATATTTTTAATTTTCAAAGCTTGTTTTTAATCCAAATAAAACATATTTATATGTTTTTGGAATCAGCAAATAATGACAAATAAGATGAAATTGTTTTTGGATCGTTTTATAAAAAAATAATTTTATTTACAATTTTCAGATTTTTAATGACCAAAATTATCAATTAATTTTTAAGCCTCTAAGCTGAAATGCAATACCAAAGTCCGGCCTTCGTCAAAGATTGCTTGGCCAAAATTTCAATCAATTTTATTAAAAAATGAGGGTGTGACATGCAGTGCCGCCTCAACTTTTACAAAAAGCCGGATATGACGTCATCAAAGACATTTATCGAAAAAATGAAGAAAACTTCTGGGGATATCATGCCCAGGAACTCTCATGTAAAATTTCATAAAGATCGGTCCAGTAGTTTACTCTAAATCACTCTACACACACACACACACACACACACACACACACACACACACACACACACACACACACACACACACACACACACACACACAGAGTCTGTACACACATACACCACGACCTTCGTTTCGATTCCCCCTCTATGTTAAAACATTTAGTCAAAACTTGACTAAATGTAAAAAGAAAAGTAAACGTAAAAGATTTTTTTTTTTAATGATTTGTTTTTTTATGGTTGCCAAGCACATCATTGTGCGGCGTTGAATCAGTTAGACATTGTTATTAACATAACTTCCTTCCTAGGTTAATCTCCATTCCATTTGGCTTATGATTGAATTGTGTGTTATGTGTGTGTGTGTGTGTGTGTGTGTGTGCGTGCGTGCGTGTGTGTGTGTGTGTGTGTGTATGTATGTGGGTGGTTGTGTGTGTGGTTGTGTAGTTTGAACTAGTGATATATACTTTATATAGTTATCCAAATAATAAGTGAATATGTGCATAGAAGAATTTCGACGAAAAGTTGGCTCCACTGAACGGTAGTTTGACGTATCCGAAATTGTTATACCCGGATTCACCTGTTGTACCGATAGATGTATCCGGCTTTGTTGTTACCGGATTAGATTGTATAATTTACATGCCGGTTACTGTTGATACTTTTTAAACGAGTTGGGGTCGGGGAAGCAAGGGCAATTATTACAAGCGCGATTGTAAATTTTAGCATTGTGAAAATGTTCAATGGAAACTCTGAATTGTAACTAACTATCCGTGTCATGAATAATATGAATAGACGGAAGGACAGAATCAAAGGACCGTCTGACACAGACACAAACACACACACAGACACACACAGACACACTGTGACAGACAGACAGACACACACACACACACACACACACACACACACACACACGTGCACACATGAGTACTCTGTGGGACTCTAACCTCGAAGAAGAAATCGATTCTTAGCTGGGACGGTGAAGCGAGCTTAGCTGCTTTGGGTCTGTAGCTCGACGGACACGCACAACAGAACTCGGATTCAGACATTGTTCTTTGGGACGTTTTAGGTGCTTCTCGAACGTTCTTCAGTGTAAATTTTAGTTGTCCTTAATCAAAAAGTTACTTGTTGTTATCCCTGGCTTCAGTGAATACCCCTTCTGAGACATTGGCTCAAAATGTGCACTTTATACTGCATAGTGCATGGTAACTGACGAATATGACGTGCGTACACGGTACTGGCCACAAGATACAAGGTAATGCAACAGAGAGAATGAGAAGTGTTCGGTTTATCTCGTCTTTCTTTTGATGGTGTGCCGGAAATGAGAGCAGATAATCGCAAAGTGTCTCAAGTTGTTCTCGTCAATACAAAGTCACCCAACATTCCAACATTCGGACCCACTAGTTATCAAATTAGCGCTAGAAAAATAGTGCATTTGTTTGGGCCGCGTATCATAGGATCTTGTTTGTTTGTTTAGAATTGTTTCATGATACGTGTATTTAATTTGAAAACAATCTTATTGAAACCAAATTCAGCGCTGTGGCGTTGGTACTACTTGGACAGGCGGTGTGTGTTTCACGCTCTGTGTGAGACAAAGTGACAGATTCGTGTTTTTATTTCGAAAGATACATTTTGAAGAGTTTCAGCGTTAATGGATATTCGGGTGGACCTTAGATGGCGCAGTGTGGAAATGAACTTCCATTTCTCATGTCCCTGATTTCTTGACGTCTAAGAAAAATCAAACTTCTTTGAAGTTTTTGCTGAGAAATGTCGAGAAAAAACACACACCTATTTTTTCTTGTTGGAAGAACAAAGCCTTAGATCGATTTTAATTGCACTGAAATAAGACGATTAAGTTAGCTGTGTTTGATTCTCAGTGTGGAATATGTGAAGACGTGCACATTAGAAAGACTGTGAAATATTGTATGCTGTACATATTGTGAGAAAGTTTCACATGCGTAGAGTTCGCTTTTCCGTTCATATATATATATATATATATGTGAGATGAACTTACAACCAAAAGGCTTTCAGACAATCACAATGCTATGCTTATCATTGGCAGATTCCTACAGATAAATATGTTAATTTCTTACATTTTTATTGTTGTTGTCTGTTTTGTGGGGTGCTAACTTTTTTCTATTGTTTAGTATCGATACGTGAGGTAAGTGAGAGGAACAACGTTTGGCAAACATGTACTAAAAATAAAAAATAAAATTTTATTTTGTTTTTAAACACACACTGTTGTAAATTTGTTCAACCGTGCTTGGAAGACAGTCTGAAGACACTTACCGCGCGTACAGATTGCCAAATTAAACCCTTCAACAGTATAAGAGACAGTTATTTAACACCCTCTTCAGGTGCTTCTTTGCGTATGTAGATGAGATTTCAAGTCTCTGACATGCACTTGCGATCCGCATGCTGGTTGGTGGGGATTACCAGTAGGATTAGCATGGAGGGCCCCAAAGGGGGGGTATCATCACGATCACGGGAAGTGAAATTTTAGCTTTCACGATCACAGTTACCTTGATTTTTGATTTCACGATCACAAACACCTTGACGAATAGAGGATCATAGAGTGATACAGCTGTGAAAAATGTACGTTGAAAATAAAATGCTTTGCAATAATGCCCATCACGATCACGAAAACAAATGACGATCACGATCACGAGACTTGATTTTTGTGTCATCACGGATCACGGGCAAAGTCCCATCACGATCACAGAAATGGAAATTTTGGCAATCACGGTCACAGAAAAGTCAAAAAACGCCAATCACGATCACGATTTTAAACCCTTTGGGGCCCTCAGCATGGTGTTGTGAATATGGACTGCCTTCGGTAGTGCGTTGAACGATATTCGAACAGGAAGTGTTGGATGAATATTTGATGTTTATCCCTTGCCGTTGTGCTCCTGTTTGCCTCATCAACGTTATAACGTCTTAGTCTCAAGAACGTTATGGACTAAGGGGAACGTTATTGCTTCGTTATGTTAATTTACCCTAAGTTAAAGTGTCTCGTTCTACAGACTGGTCTTGTCACGTTTCAATATCACAATAAGGTGATTATGAACGGTTAGTTACTACTAACTAACTAACCACACCACGATCCACTCTCGCAGTCATACAAATAAATTCGTCGCGATATAACCTTCGTGGTTGAAAACGACGTTAAACACCAAATAAACAAAATACAAATAAATAGAATCAACAAAAGTATAAGTTTCAGACGCCTGTTTATGTAATATCACGCCACCTCCCTCGAGACTTAACTCCAAAAAAGATGTTCTTTTTACGTTCAAAACGTAAAAACAAGTGGTCACTGACAAAAATGCCAGTTAAAGTACAGAAAATAATAATAACACGCTGATCCCGTGTATAGTTAGGAAATATAGCTGTCTGCCTTAAAGTACTAGTTCAAGCAGGTGTCACACCCCCCCACGTCGTCACCACTCGAGTATAATCATAAATATAACAGATGACTTGGTGGTAAGAAGGGTGCAAAAGACATGGTGCAACTTAGCTTTTTGCCACTGAGTGGGCGGCCCGTGATTAGTCTATAATCTCCACAACTGCTCCGTCGAATGTAGTGCCGGCTGGCGTGGCAACGAAGCAGGGAACAGTGGAGACATCAGGCGCCTCACTCAGTCGCTGAAGGTCCTCCCGTAGTCTACCAGAAAAAGTAGAGTTGTAGCTGGTAGGACGGCGACAGCGACAGCAAATCACCAGCACATCAGATTAGCAGGTTACATGAATACCGCGGACGACCTGGTTACAGCATCCCGCTCAGCGTAGCACGTAGTAGAATACGTAGGCAGTAGAAAACAGCCAGCAAAAGAAGGCTGCAACAAAAAGCATCGGTGCACTAAACATGCCACGCTACCCCTCACACACCACCTTTAAACATGTCACCTTTACATATCTCATCGAGCACGTGGGCCTGCACAAACGAACTTTTACAACAACAAATCAGCTATTTTCCTTCCTTCTCTCCATATCTGCAAAAACCATATACAGATTAGTAGTATTTTAGCGTCACAAAGAGCAAATTGTGCGCTAACCTGGAAAGAACAACAGAGAGTATTTCATTCCACAAACACAGACTCGTCAACAGCGTTAAGTAATGATTTATTACCTCAACAGCCTAATGTAGGTAGCTCTCTCTTTTAAGCGAATCCGCTTCCTTTTGAATGACCCCCGTTCGTCAACGGGAATACAGCCATCATTCCTCTTGCGCTGAATCCTTATGCGGTGAAAAACCTTTCCCGCACAGCGAAGAAACTTTGACGCCCCGACTGTCAGCCAGCATGTAAACAAAGAGAAAGTGGTCTCTAGTTGAATTCCTTTTAAGCACAACTGGCAAGCAGAACGGCACGTTGAAATACAGTGCAGCAGTCAACGCGTTGAAGACCATCAAACTTGTAGGAAAATAAGACACCGACTGTTCTCTCTAGCCGCTGAGTTTCGAGTGTCCAGTTAACATGTCTCACACAGAAAACCTTGACAAAATCACGTGACTCACCTTGTCACGTTCCAAGTTCAGCTATCGCCAGTTTTGCCCTGACAGCAGAAATCACCCACGTGAAATCCGTGCAACACGAAATACCCGTGTTCGCTATGCTCTGTCAGCTAAAACCCCCAGCCGTTGACAGAAAACAGGCGCTTTCTGTCGCAATTCGAGGAAGGCACCCCACAGAGTGACACTTTCTCGATCCATGTCACTAAATCGTGACAGGTCTATAACTTCCAACATGGAAAATGGTGAGCGTTGTTCTGTTTTGTTAGTTATACTGTAAGTTACTCGTCTAAGTCCCAATACTAAACTAACTTCTGATAAGGAAAATGGTGAGCTTTGCTTTGTTCCGTTAGTTATAACTCATATAACTTATGTAGCGTCCGGATCTCAAGAGCAAGAGCTTCCAAGATGGATGTGCGTTACTTAGTTATATTGCTTATACTGTAAGTAATAGTGTCCAATTTTTAAGAAATGTTTAATGTTGAACAAGGGAAATGGAGAGCGTGGCTTTGCTATCTTTGTTGACCGTAGGTTATATATTCCATACTTCCATAATAACATGCTAAAGAAGGCAGTTTGCCGAATTCTTTGTTCTGGTAGTTTTTTGGTATATACTATTCATCATCGCCTAAGACTCGTCACAGTTAAATTCCCAGCCGTTGCTTTGTTCTCTCGGTTATAATGTAAGTTGTCACGTTTGAGTCTCAATGGTGAGCGTTGCTTCGTTCTGTTCTTTATTCTGCTCGGTTTCAAGCATTCAAAGTGAATTTTGCTTTTCGAATGTCAGCAATTTTACGAGCAGATCTGTCATTTTCGCCGTATACTGCTACAAGAATTTTGTTTTTTGCATGTAGGAGTCTTGTTGTACAGTGGAACCCCCCTTTTAAGACCCTCCTATTTAAGACTTCTTCCTTTTTAAGACCCTCCTTTCTCAGATCTTCTGTTCATAGCCTCTGTGAATTAAACTCAATTTTAAGACTCCCTCCATTTTAAGGTCCAATTTTCTTAAATTTTGAAGGTGGTAAAGGGGGGGAGGGTGTTCCACTGTACTCGTAGCCTGCCGTAGTCTGTGTACTCCGATTTGTGTGAGAGCAATACCAACTACATTAAAGTTGCATAAACTAATGAATTGTTCCACACTAAGTGACTATGAGGCTTCCTTTCAACGTTTGAACATTGACGAAATACCTATAGTCAAGCGACGTGTGTTTCCAAGAAGGTATATAACATTCAGTTGATTCTAAAGAGGTACGCCTACGTAAAGGCTTAACAAACCCCTGACAATAAAATACATAGTGACGCAGGTGCTTCAAAGACAACAACACCCCAACACAATGACTAGCCGTGCAATTTTTTGGGCCTCGTAATATACTGTTCAAAAAAAGAAACGCATAGTTGCTACTAGCCAAATTTGTTTTATTTTTCGAAAAAATTCACAGAAAATCCAATATTTAGATTATTTGTTTGAAATTTGGTATGGACACAGTTGAATGCACACACAGTTCATTTGCATCTTCAAATCAATCAGTCAATCAATACGATTGGGTGCCGAGGCTGTCAAGTCAGTAGGGGGTGTGACTGCCTTGAGCAGCAACAACTGCCCGGCACCTTCTGGGCATGGACTGGATCAGATGCCGGATATCTTGCTGTGGGATGGTGTCCCACTCCTCCTGAAGTGCCTGCAATAGATCGCGGTGATTTGCCGGCGCTTCTTCTCGCCTGCGCACACGTCTGTCCAATTCATTCCAGAGGTGTTCTATCGGGTTCATGTCTGGCGACATGGATGGCCAGGGAAGCACCTGGACATGGTGGTCGGTGAGGAACTGGGTGGTGAGTCGTGCTGTGTGCGGGCGAGCGTTGTCCTGCTGGAATATGGCATCCTGGTCAGCCAGAAGAGGAAGGGCGTGTGGGCGCAGAATTTCCTCCACGTATCGCTGGGCAGTTATGCGCCCTTGGACGTGCACCAGGGTGCTCCTTCCAGCGGTATTGATCGCCCCCCACACCATGACGCCTCCACCACCATGAACGGGTGCCTCATCCACACAGTTGGGCGCGTAACGTTCGTTTACTCTCCGGTAGACCCTCCTCCGACCATCATGTCGCTGGAGCAGGAAGTAGGACTCGTCGCTGAACCACACGTGTCTCCAGTGATTCCGGACGGTCCAGCGAAGGTGCTGGTTGCCCCACTGCACTCGGTTCTGGCGATGGCGGCGGGTGAGGACAGCTCCTCTGTGAGGTCTGCGAGCTCTCAAACCAGCTTCATGCAGGCGGTTCCGCACGGTCTGGTCCGATAATCGGTGTGGCCCGGGGAGAGCCTGGACAGAAGATGAGCCCGACAGGAAACGATTCCGGAGGTGGCGGAGCCGTATGAAGCGGTCGTGAGCAGCAGTTGTCGCCCTTGGTCTTCCCGCTCGTGGCAAGTCAGCAACGGAGCCAGTGGCTTGAAACCTGACCCACAGTCTACTGATGGTGCTCTGGGACACGTGGAAGTGCCTGGCGATTGCACTTTGACTTTGGCCTGCTTGTAAACGACCCAATGCAATTTGGCGGTCTTCTCTGCTCAATCGGGCCATCTTTCGTCGCTGAATTGTCGTCTGATTTCTTTGTGGCGAACAATCCGCTTTTATGGGTTTTGGAAGACATGGTGAGAGCTCAATATTCCCCGAGTTTCACGAGATTACACTGAAGCATGACGAGTGGTCATGCCAAATGAGCAATTTTGACATTGTAGCCACTGATAACGCATGCGTCACGTGCAGAGCTCACTTGTGGCAATGGACGAAAGGTCGACGACCAGATAAACATTTTCTGCAGTTTGGTGGATATCCTTGTAGCCATATAACTAAATTAACCAAATATTACAAGCTATGCGTTTCTTTTTTTGAACAGTATAGAATCCTTCGCTGGAGTTCTTGCCCAAATTGATTTTCCCTCAATCGTCGTATCACGATTAGATTGATTACAGACTTGCTTTAACCAAACGCGACAACATTCGTGGACAAAATTATTATCCGAAACGTGTTTTTTTCAAGTAGTTTTGCCACCCTTTCAATGTGTTACTTTGAACAAGAGACGGGACAACGCTTTCTGACGCTTTTCCTCATATCTCATATCAACAAAATGGAAGGTTTCTTTTTACTTCGGGTACAAAGATGCACTTGTTCTTATCACACACACACACACACACACACACACACACACACACACGCACACACGCACGCACGCACACACTGCACACACACGCACACACACACGCACGCACTCACGCACACACACACACACACACACACACACACATACACACACACAAAAACACACATACACACACACTCACACAAACACCAATCAAACAAAGAACCAAACACAAAAACACAATTAAGCAAACAATCAAACTATTCTTATAACCAAAGACTTTGTGCATGCGTAAAATTGGATTGGAAGTTAAAGTGTATGCATGTTACAGTGTTTATACGTTCATCGGTATCCTCGTAGTATTTATGTGGAAATATCGGGAAAAGATGATAATTCCTGCCGGTTTACATAGCATTTCCTTTAACAAGAAGTAACAAGTCGCGTAAGGCGAAAATACAATATTTAGTCAAGTAGCTGCCATTTTTCAGCAAGACCGCATACTCGTAGCATCGTCAGTCCACCGCTCATGGCAAAGGCAGTGAAATTGACAAGAAGAGCGGGGTAGTAGTTGCGCTAAGAAGGATAGCACGCTTTTCTGTACCTCTTTTTGTTTTAACTTTCTGAGCGTGTTTTTAATCCCAACATATCATATCTATATGTTTTTGGAATCAGGAATCGACAAGGAATAAGATGAAAGTGTTTTTAAATTGATTTCGACAATTTAATTTTGATAATAATTTTTATATTCTTAATTTTCAGAGCTTGTTTTTAATCCAAATATAACATATTTATATGTTTTTGGAATCAGCAAATGATGGAGAATAAGATGAACGTAAATTTGGATCGTTTTATAAATTTTTATTTTTTTTTACAATTTTCAGATTTTTAATGACCAAAGTCATTAATTAATTTTTAAGCCACCAAGCTGAAATGCAATACCGAACTCCGGGCTTCGTCGAAGATTACTTGACCAAAATTTCAACCAATTTGGTTGAAAAATGAGGGCGTGACAGTGCCGCCTCAACTTTCACGAAAAGCCGGATATGACGTCATCAAAGACATTTATCAAAAAAATGAAAAAAACGTATGGGGATTTCATACCCAGGAACTCTCATGTCAAATTTCATAAAGATCGGTCCAGTAGTTTAGTCTGAATCGCTCTACACACACACACACACGCACACACGCACACACACACACACGCACATACACCATGACCCTCGTTTCGATTCCCCCTCGATGTTAAAATATTTAGTCAAAACTTGACTAAATATAAAAAGAAGCCATTTTTGCATTTCTTCAGGTTTAAGTGTAAGCTATTACCTTCTGGTACATATCTGATATGTTCTTCATGTCTTTTATACAGTACTGGTGTAACACTTCGTTTTCTCACCCCCACCCCCAACCCCTGGAATTGTGCCCCCACATACAAGTTTGTAATTAGCTTTTGGACCCAGGAGGCTAAGAAACCACACAGCAACAACATTAATCCAATACTGTACATTAATGGAGACACAATAATCACAAAGCATTACAATCAACGTCATGATGCAAACTCCAAACAAAACAATGATCACAGATAATTACGACCTTCGATCGCTTTTACAAAATTACAGGTCATGGGACCAAAGGCCATTTTCACGACCGAGGTCTGGCCGGCAAGCTCCCCAATCGCCAGATTCATCAGTCTGCCCTGGGCCCCAAGGTAGGCCGCAACAGCATCGCCAATGACGACAGCAAGAAGTCTTCCCTTGCAATTATGTCGGTGAGTCGAGTGTCAGTTGCTGGTTGGCGACTGTAAAGGCGGTCCATAATTGAGCCCGAATACTTCGTGAAGACTTCGCGAAATCTTGTTACCCAAAACTCAGTGCTCAAGCTTCGTGCGGTCAGCTTCGTGAAGTCGACTTCGCCCAGTTAAAGACAGGCTTAAACTCAAGTGTTTCACTTTTGAACACACTTTTGTTTGTAACCAGTCGTGTGCAGATACTATACAATTGTTAGTAGCAAAAGTAGGACACATTTTTTTCACATGAAATAGTGTTAACAATGTATACTGCATAACATTTCGGGTTCAAGTTGTGTCTCTGAATAAAATAATTTGTGTTCGAATTTGTACATGCATTTTTCTATCTCTGTTTGTAGACGTGTACTCACCCATGTTTGTGGGTCACAATGACCTTTTCTGAGAACAGGCCATTAATAAATATTCATTACTTTTAATATTGTCTTTGCATCCGTTGTCTAGACCCTAATTTTGGACAATGTCTGTTCCTGGACGTGTACTTACCCCTTTTTAGACGTCAATATGTCCTCTTCTTAGAAAGGGCCGTTAATAAATGTCTATTATTAGTAATTTTATCTTTGTATCCGTTGTCTAGGCCTTAATTACTATCAACAATACCTGTTTCTTGACGTGCACTCACCCATTTGTGTACGTTGCTAGCTGTAAGCTTTTCTAAAAAAAGGGCCATTAATTAATAAATGATCATTATTATTAATATTAACTTTCCATCCGTTGTCTAGGCCTTAATGTGGACAATGTCTGTTTCTGGACGTGTACTTACCCATGTTTGTGCGTCACAATGACCTGTTCAGAGAAAGGGCCATTAATAATATATCTTTGCATCAGTTGTATAGGCTTTAATCTCGACAATGTATGTTTCTATACGTGTACTCCCCCATGTGTGTACGTTGCTAGCTGTAAGCGCTTCTAAAAAGGGCCATAAATAATTGGTCATTATTATTAATATGATCTTTGCACTCGTTTTCTAGGCCTTAATATCGACAATGTCGCGGAGGAACCGTGTGGGGCCGGACACGGAGGCAGCAGAGAAGGCCGCCCAGCAGTTCCAGTCCATTACCACGGAGGAGGAGCGTCACAAAGTGCTGCACACCATCTGCCAGCTGCCCAGCCCCATGGCCACCAAGATGCAGCTCAAGTAAGACCCCATGTATCACTAGAAATGTTCATACCAGCCCTATGGCCACAAAGATGCAGCTCAAGTAAAACTCCATGTAGCACTATAAATGTTCATACCAGCCCCATGGCCACAAAGATGCAGCTCAAGTAAGACCCCATGTAAAACTAGAGATGTTCATACCAGCCCATTGGCCACCAAGATGCAGCTCAAGTAAGACCCCATGTAAAACTAGAGATGTTCATACCAGCCCCGTGACCACCATAATGCAGCTCCAGTAAGACCCCATGTATCACTAGAAATGTTCATACCAACCCTATGGCCACAAAGATGCAGCTCAAGTAAGACCCCATGTAAAACTAGAAATGTTCATACTAGCCCCATGGCCAAAAAGATGCACCTCAAGTAAGACACCATGTAAAACTAGAAATGTTCATACTAGCCCCATGGCCAAAAAGATGCACCTCAAGTAAAACCCCATGTATCATTAGACATGTTCATACCAGCCCTATGGCCACAAAGATGCAGCTCAAGTAAGACCCCATGTAAAACTAGAAATGTTCATACTAGCCCCATGGCCAAAAAGATGCAGCTCAAGTAAGACCCCATGTACCGCTAGAAATGTTCCTCGGAGAAACAATCCCCCTGTGCTCCCAGGGTAGGTCATATGAGCCAGGAGCTAAGGGTGGGGCAACCCCTACAGAAAACCTAGAGGGCTGAAGTCGGAGGTATGGAGCCTGCATGGCGCTTCTCGAACAAATCACTGTACCACGCAACATCTGCCAAGATTAAAAATGTTCATACTCAACCCCCGAGCCATCGAGGCCCCGTGTTTTTAGGTCATGGATCCTTTTGTCTTTTTGGAATTTCTTATTCAGTCAGTTTTCGAGGCACCTGCTAACTATTAGACAGGTGTCTCCTGTGCCAAACTTGAAGGAAACGAACCCATGGGTCGGATCGATTTAAACTGAGGTTTGTTTTTGATTTCAACCCATGGCAATGCGACCCCGCAGCTGATTCTCAGTGCGCAGTGCAATTCTCTAGTCGTCAAATCTTTACTTGGCGTCGATTATTGCGTTATAGCACTATTATATACAGTCAGTAAGATGTTCTTGGCTGTTTAGGAATACTGCGTTATAGCAGCATACCACTTCACTGCTATTTGCTGCACGTGAATGGATTAACACTTTGTTTCATAGCTGTAGAACACAATGAGAGAGAGAGAGAGACAGACAGAGAGAGAGAGAGAGAGAGAGAGAGAGAGAGAGAGAGAGAGAGAGAGAGAGGGAGAGAGAGAAAGAGAGAGAATCAGAATCAGAATGTTTTATTCGCGGAAACAATTGTTTTTAGCGAAAGGGTGTTGTGGGGTTGGGATGTCGACGTACAAAGCTTTCTGGATACCGAAACATGCACGATCGCGAAAAGATTCTCGCTGCTGGAAGTCCGATAGCGAGTCAGTCTGTGCTCACAGGTATAGGGAGGTGCACGTCCGTCACACGGGGGTCTTTGTTTGTTATTTCCGCTCATCTCTTAACAGCTGTTAACAATGCAGGTCGAAGATCAGCCCAGGTACAGTCTCACGACTGCCGCCAACACGTTCAGGTCTCTGGTCGCCTGCTTTCTGTCTTCTGCGAAGTCGTCTTTGCTCAGAGGTTTCGACCTCTTCAGACAGCGCGCTGAAAAATCTTCCAGTTCTGTAACCTCTGCTTTTTATATTTAGTCAAGTTTTGACTAAATATTTTAACATCGAGGGGGAATCGAAACGAGGGTCGTGGTGTATGTGCGTGTGTGTGTGTGTGCGTGTGTGCGTGTCTGTGTGTGTGTAGAGCGATTCAGACTAAACTACTGGACCGATCTTTATGAAATTTGACATGAGAGTTCCTGGGTATGAAATCCCCATACGTTTTTTTCATTTTTTTGATAAATGTCTTTGATGACGTCATATCCGGCTTTTCGTGAATGTTGAGGCGGCACTGTCACGCCCTCATTTTTCAACCAAATTGGTTCAAATTTTGGTCAAGTAATCTTCGACGAAGCCCGGAGTTCGGTATTGCATTTCAGCTTGGTGGCTTAAAAATTAATTAATGACTTTGGTCATTAAAAATCTGAAAATTGTAAAAAAAAATAAAAATTTATAAAACGATCCAAATTTACGTTCATCTTATTCTCCATCATTTGCTGATTCCAAAAACATATAAATATGTTATATTCGGATTAAAAACAAGCTCTGAAAATTAAATATATAAAAATTATTATCAAAATTAAATTGTCCAAATCAATTTAAAAACACTTTCATCTTATTCCTTGTCGGTTCCTGATTCCAAAAACATATAGATATGATATGTTTGGATTAAAAACACGCTCAGAAAGTTAAAACAAAGAGAGGTACAGAAAAGCGTGCTATCCTTCTTAGCGCAACTACTACCCCGCTCTTCTTGTCAATTTCACTGCCTATGCCGTGAGCGGTGGACTACGAGTATACGGTCTTGCTGCGTTGCATTGCGTTCAGTTTCATTCTGTGAGTTCGACAGCTACTTGACTAAATGTTGTATTTTCGCCTTACGCGACTTGTTTCATTTTGATGTACCAATCAGTCACTTTCCTTTCTCTTATGTCGTATCTTAGCACGATGTCGTCCGATTCGCATACAAGCACGTTCAGTTCAAAACGCTTGTCGAGCACCGCGTGGTGTATGGACTGGTTACGGCGGATGTCTCTCAGCCTTCTCTGCTTCTTCGTGTTTGTCACTGCTCCTACTTGTTCGTAGATATCTTCTAGGAAAAAACCCAGCCTGTTCTGCACTGTTCTCAATAACACGTTCCTCTTCTGTACCCGAGTCCCCCTTCCGCAACGCCTTCCCCTTCCCCTCACTCATCTCTGATTCCACTGCACTTTCTTCCACCAAGTCAGTGTTTTTGTTTACATAGCACGCATGCATGTCAGCCAGTGACCCAGTTTCAAAGTCAGTCGCCCGTTCGGCCATATCTAATTCACGGTTTGCACGTGCTGACTTGCCATAGTGGTGCAATGGTGACAGCGATGGAATGCTTGCTTGCTCATACTGCGTGTCACATCTGTCATCTTTCTTGCCAACACTTTCCTTTTCTGGCGTGGGAGAAAATAGGGGGGTTGGGCGAAAAGGGGGACTTGCCTGTTGTTCCTGTTGTTGTTGTTCCTGTTGTTTGGATCTTGTGTAGGCTTCGGCCCTCATCGCATCACGTCGTAGTTGGCTAGGGGGCTTGCGGCGAAACAGTTGTTTACTGGTTGAGTGAGCGGTAATGGCGGCTGTGCTGCTACTGGTCATTCGAAAAACAACGACTGTCTTGCTTCCTTCAGAGGCAACTTTCCAGGAAGTTAGCTGATTTTCAGCAAGCAGGGCCTCTAGCATGGCTTTTACTGCGGTTGGAAGTCCAACAACAGACATTGTGGTGGAGTAATGAAGAATTTCAAGCTGGAGAGATCGCAGCAGTGAAAAATCCGCCCTGCTTGATCTCGTGCCGTCCCGCGAGCGCGAGAGAGAGAGAGAGAGAGAGAGAGAGAGAAAGAGAAAGAGAGACAGACAGACAGACAAACAGACAGACACACAGACACACACACAAAAAGAAAAAAAAAGAAAAAAAGACAGACAGGCAGGCAGAGACAAAGGGACAGTATTGTGGTTGTTTGAAGAAATTACAGCATTATTTTCCACAATGGTTTGCAGCTTGTACGAATATCAGGTTTCAAGACTATACATGAGATCACTTGAGCAGCCTGACAAAGGAATGAACAAGTCGCGTAAGGCGAATATACAATATTTAGTCAAGTAGCTGTCGAACTCACAGAATGAAACTGAACGCAATGCCATTTTTCAGCAAGACCGTATACTCGTAGCATCGTCAGTCCACCGCTCATGGCAAAGGCAGTGAAATTGACAAGAAGAGCGGGGTAGTAGTTGCGCTAAGAAGGATAGCACGCTTTTCTGTACCTCTCTTTGTTTTAACTTTCTGAGCGTGTTTTTAATCCAAACATATCATCTATATGTTTTTGGAATCAGGAACCGACAAGGAATAAGATGAAAGTGTTTTTTGGACACTTTAATTTTGATAATAATTTTTATATATTTAATTTTCAGAGCTTGTTTTTAATCCGAATATAACATATTTATATGTTTTTGGAATCAGCAAATGATGGAGAATAAGATGAACGTAAATTTGGATCGTTTTATAAATTTTTATTTTTTTTACAATTTTCCGATTTTTAATGACCAAAGTTATTAATTAATTTTTAAGCCACCAAGCTGAAATGCAATACCGAAGTCCGGGCTTCGTCGAAGATTACTTGACCAAAATTTCAACCAATTTGGTTGAAAAATGAGGGCGTGACAGTGCCGCCTCAACTTTCACGAAAAGCCGGATATGACGTCATCAAAGACATTTATCAAAAAAATGAAAAAAACGTTCGGGGATATCAATCCCAGGAACTCTCATGTAAAATTTCATAAAGATCGGTCCAGTAGTTTGGTCTGAATCGCCATACACACACACACACGCACAGACACACTCACACACACACACACACACACACACACACACACACACACACACACACACACACACACATACACCACGACCCTCGTCTCGATTCCCCCCTCTACGTTAAAATATTTATTCAAAACTTGACTAAATATAAAAACCAACTACGCAATTGTAACATCTGCGTGGAGAGTGCGTAAGTAGTTGTGTTACCTGCGTGAGTGCGTAAAGCAATCGTGACGTCTGCGTGAGAGCGCATACTTAGTCTTCATGTTGCATAAGTGTGCGCTGGGGGCGCGTATGGTCTTCGTTATCTGAGGGAAAACGAATTCGTCACGCACCGATTTCGATTTGCAAAAACGCGCGCGTATCGAGTGCGTCTTTCGCAGTTGGAACGCATTATTTGGCGACTGCGAGACGCATTCGCTGCGCATAATTTTGCTGGCTGGGGAAATGTATTTTGTCAGGTGGTGGAAGGGGAGGTGAGTAGTGTGTGGGGGGAGGCTGGGTAGGAGGAATCTTATGATAATAATGGACACTTATTAATTGCCCTTTCTCACTAGAGCTCATGGCGATGTACACTAGCAACAGCGTGCACACACACACACACACACACACACACACACACACACACACACACACACACACACACACACACACACACACACACACACACAAACACACTAAAATAAAGTTAGTAAATAGCAATACTATAAAGACTATCCTTAAAAACGCTGTTTATAAGTTGAATGGACTATTTGCTGTAAATATGAATCCCGAGTCTCAGCCTAAAGATGCAAATGCACTGCACAGATTGAAAGGAAACAGTTTTATTATTTTAGAACTTCAAAACAAGTTGAACGTGGGTTACTAGCACCATATTTACATTACCGTCGCTTTGAAGTGTGCTTTCACATTTGAGCTATAAAATACATCTCTAAACGCACGACAGGAAATACATCGGAAAATACTTGACGAGAACGGTGCAGTAACCCCTGGCCGATTTTCAAATCACGGAAGTAATCAATAAAATCTGGTTTTGAAAATGACTCGTTCCTTCAATCTCTTATTTGCTGCTATGCTGCGTTAGAAAACAGTGGTTTAAAATTCACATCAGGTGTAATATGTATAAGTTACAGCTCCGTCCATCCATGATATCGCGTGGTATTTTGTCGAGAGTGGGTCAATGAATATGATGACGTCACTCGAGGCTCTGCCGAGAGTGAGTTCATTATATTCATTTACCCCGTCGAGACAAAATACCCCGCGATACCATGGATGATTCGGAGCTGTAACTTATACATATATGGCATGACCAAAGTAAGGAGAAGTTGTAGAACTATATTTTGTGTCAGTCTTGGCAAGGTGCAATTGTAACACTACGCTGGAACGCTGAAGAAGAAGGAAAACACTACGCACGAAATAAACGTTTAAAGTGGTAACGTTGTGCGGGTGCTACCCACGTGCTGCAGCTGTAAATTTTGTTCAAGTGTTTCATTTACTTGTCACTGCGGCTGCGCAAGTTATTTTGCCTAGGTCAAGGCCGAACTTTAGGCCTACGGAGAAATATTGCTGGATATTTTCTCACTATAATAACAGAGAGAAAGAAGGGAAGTCATGCTATATACACTCTTTCCTGGAAACAGAGAGCACAGCGACTGAGGAAATAAACCACCTCATTCAACAAGCCGTGAACATTTTCCAATTCGGGCTGTGTCCGCAGGGTCTCCTTTCTTTTGTGATCTTCTTTCTCTTGCTATCTTTTTTTCTGTTTTAAATATCTTTTGTAGGAGTAATGATTGATTTCTCTTCCTTCTTACTCCACACCTTCTCCCCCACCTTCTGGCTTAGATATGTTATAGATTACTTTTTGGCGTGCTGCCTGGGCAGTGTCCTGTTAGTTTGTTTGTGTGTTTATATTTTGTTTCGTTTGTTTGTTTCGTCGTTTGTTTGTTTGTTTGTTTGTTTGTTTGTTTATTTGACGTCCCGCTAGAGAAACCTTTGTTTGTTCGTTTGCCAGAGGAATCTCGTGCTTGTTTTATTTTGACAGAATGAACAGTTTGCTCTTATTCCATACTGAACTCTGAAAAACAAGGCGTACCTAATATAAAACTTTTCTCCACAAATACATGCGTAAAAACACCCATTTCACACTTCTTCGGTGCATGAACATTCTACTGATGTCTTTGTAAATGGTAACAACAATAGTTATGAACTATTTGGTAACGGGACTTCCTGGTTGTGCAAATGTTATGCAGATTTAAGAGGAACTATATATATAATAGATGAATACCCGCTTCGCCGGGTACGCGTACGGCTGCGCCGGGAAGAAGTCGAGCCGAATACCCAGCTGCGAAGGGGACCCGGCTATGCCGAGTGTACGCCGGCTTTGCCGGCGCACCGCATGGAGGAAGGAAGATAAACGCGGCTGAAAACACTGGAGAAGATAAGAAAGAGTTACTGGGAATGGATCCAGAGAAAAACCAAAATCGATTCAGCGCTGCGCGCTGAGAGCACGTGTTGAAATATCTCATCGATGAGGTTGTGTCCGGGGTGTAGCTGAATACGGTCTCCAAATTTGAAAAAGATCCACCGAGAACTTTGGTCGTGCATCGCGGACACACACACACACACACACACACACACACACACACAGACAGACAGACACAAGTCGTATATATATATATATAGATGTAAACTGCGAATACCTATGCAGACAAAGTTTCTTCAGTAGGTACACCTTGTTTTTCAGAGTTCAGTATGGTGTAAGAGTAAACTGTTCATTCTGTCAAAATAAACAAGCAAAGAAACACGAGATTCCTTATGGTTACACAAGTCCCATTTATCCGTTTCTCAAAGCACTGGTTATACTACAAGCATCACATGCACATGCATTGCACTAACAGAAAACTGCCTTAAAATACAAATAAAGAACGTTGGAGAGACAAATAATGTTAAACAAAATCAATTTTGTTATTTACTCACCATGTCAAAGACATACAGATTTCCGACACTGGCTTTGTCTTGGTGAACAAAGATCTCTTCTGTTTTTCTTTAACACAGTTTTCTACAAGATTGTATATTGTACTGCGCTAGCTGTTATCATTATGGGCTTAGCAAAGCACGAATCCCCCAGCTGACATAATGACCATGTGTGGACGTATATATTGGGGTCGGACCTATAGCTTGGCGGTGTCACTTTTGAGGACCTACCCATTCTGTGAACAGGATCAAATGCATGTTTTATAATCTTAAGCTCGTGTTTTGTGGATTGGTTCGTCAATGGTTGTACACCACAAAGAGAAACAAGGCTAAGTAAAGCAACGTCACAGTCAACCTGCAAGTCGGTGACGGGAGTGTTTCAGCGGATAAGTGCCTGGAAGGCAGTGAAATACAGTCGAGTAATCTGTAACTTGTAAGGAAAGGTTGAGCTTGTAATTGTGGTCTTTGATTAGATTCAGTGAAAGTTAGGTCTGTTTCCTCTTGAAGTGGATGTGTGTGAAACACTCGGATTGTACAATTTGCAGTGGATTTCACGAGAAATGGATGAAGGCAGTTCAGGCTGGATAATAATACTGTACAATGATGACCTGGTGTAGCATTAGACAATGAAATGGCCAGAACAACAACTGATAGCTTAAATACGTTTTGACAGCCACAAAATACGGACCACATACGGATAATCGATTAAACAGTGTCCTACAACATGGCCAAGTCATCACCCGGAGCGCCGAGAAAATTAACAAAAAGATGAACTGGAACCATTCAGTGCTCACGCGATTCACGGTCATCAGCCCTATCTTTAACAATCAGCTTGAAAGCTACTCACGATGTCTCTGAACAGGAAAATTAAAGTGAAACCATTCGTCGGCGTTGCCGTCCTAAGTACAACAAAGAGTGTGAGATTTAGCGACGAAGATGAGCCGTATCAGCAGGTCACCAGCTACGAAAAGTATGGCACTGCTCTCAAACATTCGGTGGACTCCGGAAATCTGGTGCAGTCCCATTTCCGACGAAAGCTTTATCTATGTGAAAGGATGAGGCAGCTTTCAGAGTAAGAAATTAAAGCCCATGGTGTCCATGTTGTGAGGATGATGATATACACCATGGCTTTGTAATGTCAGATTGTGATACCTAGATCTTTGAATTAAGAGTTGGTAAGACAAAGGTGCTAGGAACCAAGCTTAACAAGTTTATACTCATACATATCGGGTCTGTATTCTGTTGAAAGTAGGTTTTCGAATAATGATTCTGCTTCCTTTTACACGCAGTTAATTTTATATTCTCAATTCAATGCGATGCTTCACAATACAATACGATACGATACAATACGAAAGTTGATACGATACGATTCGATACGATACGATACGATACGATACGATACGATACGATAAATACGATGCGATACGATACGATACGATACGATTCGATACGATACGATACGATACGATACGATTCGATACGATACGATACGATACGATACGATACGATACGATACGATACGATACAATACAATACAAAACAAAACAATACTATACAATACAATAGAATACAATACAATACAATACAATAGAATACAATACAATACAATACATCTTTTGCCTGATGAAAACATGATTGGTATTTAATTAGCAGTCTTTCAAATTTGACATGTTTCCTCAGCACTTCCTCCGAAAATGTGTAATTGTCTTTTTGTTTGTTTGTTAGTTTGTTTGTTTGTTTGTTTTTGTGTGTTTATTTGTTTGTTCTTAGTTAAATTGTTGTTGTTGTCGTTGTTATTGTTGTTGTTGTTGTTGGTGGTGGTGGTGGTGGTGTTGCCGTTGCTGTTATTGTTGATGATGTTGATGTTGTTGATGTTGTACAATTATTGGTGTTATCTAAACGGTGTTTCTACTAAGTAAAAGTACCAGTCACGGTTGAAATCACAGTGTCGATTCTCAAACCTGTGCCTGCTGCTTTGACTTTAAAGTGCATTGTTTCAGTGACTTTAAAGTGCATTGTTTCAATGACTTTAAAGTGCATTGTTCCAGTGACTTTAAAGTGCATTGTTTCAGTGACTTTAAAGTGCATTGTTTCAGTGACTTAAAGTGCATTGTTTCAGTGACTTTAAAGTGCATTGTTTCAGTGCAGCGTAAATGTTCATCAATAATGCCAATATTTTCCCCTGTGGCTAAACGATTTTAGTTCAACCTGTGTACCTTCGGTTGACCGAAGTTGCCACATTCACCGGCTGGGTACATTCTTCGTACGGAGATCCCACAGTCACTGACAGGAACAATCACAGAGCTCGTTACGCATTAGAGACCCCACGACCTGCCCATGGGTCCTACCTGAACACCAAATCAGTCGTATAACTATTCTCTATACCCTGGCTATTCAACCTCTGTTGACCGCGTCTGCTTTTCAGAGCAATAACACGCTAATAGCTTTTGCTAAAAGGATTTGGATATTACTTTCTCATCAATGATTATTTGAGGACAATCAGTCCATATGAATGAAGGAGGGGGAGGGTGAAGGTTGGGATCAGAGAGGGAGGAGAGGGAAGAGAGAGAGAGAGACAAGAAAAGAGGCGGGGGTGAGGTATAGTTCGTTCGAGGTGGGAAGTCTGCTTGAGCTTTCATGGCAACGACATGTTCTAATTACATTTACAATTACATCCTCGCGAGAGAAACAACATGGTTACGTGTATCTGTCATGAAGTAAGTGTTCTCTTTTGGTAGGAAACTGAACGATTGGATAGTCGCGGCTTGGTGATAACGCTTTGATCAGTAGCAAACGATGCTTGTTATTGACTTGATTACGAAGGGGACATTATGCATTATGTCGTATCAAAGACACCACCAGCAAAAACCGTTCACCATGCATTCCCTCCCCTCCTTTGTCACTGCAGTTCGGCTCGATTCGAGACACGGTACGTGCAAACTAAATGAGCAGCAAGAAAATATCACGAAATCAACACCGATTGACTGACAGGAACAAACTCCAGATTATTCCGGCTAGCTTATAGCGAAGTGGGTAGAAGGTCTGTAAATCAAGGGTTCGTAACCTTGAACTCTGTGATCGAGACCTGAATGTTTGCTCTCATAAAAGCCATTAATTTTATTGTTCACTGCGACAGTAAAACTCTACCCGGGTATGTTCCGAAGTGGTATCTTATAACTGAAGGAACGGTTAATGTCATTAAGTCACGAAGAAAAAGAAGGAATGACAAAGACTCAGACACGTACGCATGCACATGTAGATACACACACTAACAGGACCCATACGCGCCAACACACACACACACACACACACACACACACACACACACACACACACACACTAACACACACACACACTCACACTCACACACACACACACACACACACACACACACGCGCGCGCGCGCGCGCGCGCGCATGCACGCACGCACATGTACTCCCATGCACACACAGAGGACAATAATTATTTCAGAACATGAGGAAAAGGGTAAAGACAAAGAAGGTTCCTGTAAATCTGTATTCTATTCAGTTTATTCTAAACGAAAGACTGACACGAACTCAAAGTAAATCAAACAAGTCGCGTAAGGCGAAAATACAATATTTAGTCAAGTAGCTGTCGAACTCACAGAATGAAACTGAACGCAATGCCATTTTTCAGCAAGACCGAAAACTCGTAGCATCGTCAGTCCACCGCTCATGGCAAAGGCAGTGAAATTGACAAAAAGAGCGGGGTAGTAGTTGCGCTAAGAAGGATAGCACGCTTTTCTGTACCTCTCTTTGTTTTAACTTTCTGAGCGTGTTTTTAATCCAAACATATCATATCTATATGTTTTTGGAATCAGGAACCGACAAGAAATAAGACGAAAGTGTTTTTAAATTGATTTGGACAATTTAATTTTGATAATAATTTTTATATATTTAATTTTCAGAGCTTGTTTTTAATCCGAATATAACATATTTATATGTTTTTGGAATCAGCAAATGATGGAGAATAAGATGAACGTAAATGTGGATCGTTTTATAAATTTTTAATTTTTTTTTTACAATTTTCAGATTTTTAATGACCAAAGTCATTAATTAATTTTTAAGCCACCAAGCTGAAATGCAATACCGAAGTCCGGGCTTCGTCGAAGATTACTTGACCAAAATTTCAACCAATTTGGTTGAAAAATGAGGGCGTGACATTGCCGCCTCAACTTTCACTAATAACCGGATATAAAGTCATCAGAGACATTTATTGAAAAAATGAAGAAAACGTATGGGGATTTCATACCCAGGAACTCTCATGTCAAATTTCATAAAGATCGGTCCAGTAGTTTAGTCTGAATCGCTCTACACACACACACAGACACACACACGCACACACACACGCACATACACCACGACCCTCGTTTCGATTCCCCCTCGATGTTAAAATATTTAGTCAAAACTTGACTAAATATAAAAATCAACCAATAAACAGATACACAACAAAATTATACAAAATACATACATGTAAATGTTATGTTTGTGTGTGATTCCGGGAGGGGTCGAACTATTTCTTGCATTGACAGAGATATTGTACACTATAGCAAGAGCTTTACATTCGTCTGAAAACTTTATGGAATCTAATTTCTCGCTGAAAATAAATTCAGTATCGCACAACCAAAGAAACAAATCGGCACAGTCAATTCAGGAATGTTTGTTTATTTTTCTGACAGCTGCATTTTTCTGACAACTGCGTTTACAAATGGCTAATGCACTCAGACTAGATAATACAAAAACAAATGTAATGCTATCTTTGGGTTGTAGAGGATCTCTTGATAGTTTAACTTTGATACCCTTATTTCCGGAATATTGATTACCAGTAAATACAAATGTTGATTTAACTTGATTGGTGCGACTTATTGTAAGAAAACAAGAAAGGTTTGTTTATTGAACATGTAATCATACTTATAGGCACAACGAAGAATTCGTTTTATCGCGTTCGTACGTGCTTCCTCTTCTGATGCCATCGCTATCAAAAGCAGCTGAAGATTTCAATTCTGCAAGAACATAGCAGTCATGATGTTGCATTCCTCATTTCACCCCCTAAAACCCATATTTTTCAGGAAAAAGCTGATGGAGGGTCCAGTGACAGAGTCCTACGGGGTCAAACAGATGAAATTTGAAAATAAGAAGGTAACACTCAGGTTCTATGTTCACATTCAAAAAGAAAAATAATAGTGCTTTTTATGCAGTGTGTTCACTGAGGTCGTGACGCAGTTAGGCTGCGCGTGTGTGTGTGTGTGTGTGTGTGTGTGTGCGTGCGTGCGTACGTGGGTGCGTGCGTAGGTTCGTGCTTGCGTACGTGAGTGCGCGCGTGTGTGTGTATGTGTGTGTGTGTGTGGGTGTGTGTTTGTGTCTGTGTGTGTGTGTGTGTCTGTCTGTCTGTGCGTGAGTGTGTGTTTGCGTGCGTGCGTGTGTGTGTGTGCGTGTGTTTTGGGTTTTTGGTCGATCTGTCTCTCTGTCAAATCAACATAATGTTTGTAATCAACAACACTGTCGTTAGCAATTAAGACGTACCCATTTACACAGTAATAATCATCATCATAATAGATACTAACATCAGCATCACGAGCATTCGAATCACCACCAGTAACATCAACAATAGTCGTGCTTGACGTTTTAATCAAGTTGTTGTCATGTTTTTCTTTCGTTGCAGCGTATGCAAAGTGTGAAGAATGCCTGGCATAACTTCAAGTACACTATGGAACTCTGGGGGTCCTCCATGCGAACTATCGAAGGTAATGTGTAACAAGTCGCGTAAGGCGAAAATACAATATTTAGTCAAGTAGCTGTCGAACTCACAGAATGAAACTGAACGCAACGCAACGCAGCAAGACCGTATACTCGTAGCATCGTCACTCCACCGCCCGTGGCAAAGGCAGTGCCCGTGGAATTGACAAGAAGAGCGGGGTATTCGTTGCGCTGAGAAGGATAGCACGCTTTTCTGTACCTCTCTTCGTTTTAACTTTCTGAGCGTGTTTTTAATCCAAACATATCATATCTATATGTTTTTGGAATCAGGAACCGACAAGGAATAAGATGAAAGTGTTTTTAAATTGATTTCGAAAAAAAAAATTTGATAATAATATTTATATATTTAATTTTCAGAGCTTGATTTTAATCCAAATATAACATATTTATATGTTTTTGGAATCAGCAAACGATGGAGAATAAGATAAATGTAAATTGGGATCGTTTTATAAATTTTTATTTTTTTTTACAATTTTCAGATTTTTAATGACCAAAGTCATTAATTAATTTTTAAGCCACCACACTGAAATGCAATACCGAAGTCCGGGCTTCGTCGAAGATTACTTGACCAAAATTTCAACCAATTTGGTTGAAAAATGAGGGCGTGACAGTGCCGCCTCAACTTTCACGAAAAGCCGGATATGACGTCATCAAAGACATTTATCAAAAAAATGAAAAAAACGTTCGGGGATTTCATACCCAGGAACTCTCATGTCAAATTTCATAAAGATCGGTCCAGTAGTTTAGTCTGAATCGCTCTACACACACACACACACACACACAGACAGACAGACAGACAGACAGACACACGCACATACACCACGACCCTCGTTTCGATTCCCCCTCGATGTTAAAATATTTAGTCAAAACTTGACTAAATATAAAAAGAAACAACAACCAAAATACATCAAACAGACAAAACTCAACACCAAAAAGCATGCATAGACTAAAATGGCGCCATAGACCGCGAAGGAGAACGTATGACGTACCCCAATAACATTCGCTGGGCGTAGAATTTCGACTAAGCTCGTCAAAGCTTTTTACGTTATAGACGATGTTCGGAAATAACTCTGTCGGGTTTGCATGGGTTGTGGAAGAGTGAATGCCCTTGTTGTTTTCTCAAACACATTTAAATTCACACGTGCTCCTTGTCCACGTGTTTCAAACACACCCCTTGATAGTGATTGGCCCCTCCAATGTTTATCCCAGTAAAAGCAAGGGTATTCACTCTTTCACCACCAATACAAACCCGACAGAGTTATTTTCGGAATTCGTCTATTGGTAGCGCGTGCTCTATTTTTGTGCACTGATATCTTCGTGCTTAAAGTCGACAGTCTTTCTGTAGCATTGGTCGTGTATTTCGTGTTTTTTGTCGTCCGCAGTTCCCATCACTTCCTGTCCCCTGCTGGAGTTTATGCTTCCATCTCGCTGTCACTGTCGCATACTCATGTTACGTTTGTGACAGGGGAGGCTACCGCTCCTTTCACAGCAGACTCTGGACCCGAGTTGTTGGCCTTTAAGTCAACACCGGTGGATTGTGGAATTCTGTTTGTGATGGGGTCTGGTGGTTTCCGATTGTCTGTATGTTCATGGAAACCTTCGGGTTTGCATAACAGTTTTTATAGGGCTAAGAAATTGGCCCTAACATTTTCAATCCTGTTTGATTGCACTTCGCCTCCCGAGATGATCGTAGTGTTACGGCACTCGGTTACATCTGGCGCTGCGAGCAGGATGGGACTCGGCATGATATGTTCAGGTAATGACATAATATGACCACTGAACATTTTCGTGCTGTTCCCATTCTGCGAACTTGGGATGGACAGTGGTCCCCCGGCTCGGAACTTCGGGACGAAGTTCATTCAAACGGGGGCCATTGTGACAGGGGAGGCTACCGCTCCTTTCACAGCAGACTCTGCACCCGAGTTGTTGGCCTTTAAGTCAACACCGGTGGATTGTGGAATTCTGTTTGTGATGGGGTCTGGTGGTTTCCGATTGTCTGTATGTTCATGGAAACCTTCTGGTTTACATAACAGTTTTTATAGGGCTAAGAAATTGGCCCTAACATTTTCAATCCTGTTTGATTGCACTTCGCCTCCCGAGATGATCGTAGTGTTACGGCACTCGGTTACACGTTGACACGGATTGTCTCTTTAGTTGAATTATACACATTGAATATATCTCATTTTCTGACGCGTCGGCTGACGACTCTCTTCAAACCAGACATTTTCTGCCTTGTAAAAGGTGGTTTGTGGCGCTGAAACATTTTCATAGCGAGGATTTAGACTGCAAACAATGAATGCATAGGCAGATTCTTCAAAGGTTTTCTTTGTAATCGTCTTGGTTTCTTGCGTATTTGATTGTGCCCACTGTGCCAAAACGAAGACAACGCCATGAGCATCGTGCGTTTGTTTGTATGTTTGTTTGTTAATGTTTGTTTGTTTGTTTATTCGGTTGGTTGTTGATCTTACTCTCCTTGTTCTTATTGTCGTTTGTATTGACAAAGGCTTTGTTCCAACACACAGGTCACCATGGGACAGGCGTGGTGTCCTACTTCGTGTTTCTACGCTACCTGTTGCTGGTCAACTTCTGCATGTTCCTGCTGAGTATGTTCATATGGGTGCCCGAGGCTATCCACGTTGAGTCAGCCTATACTTTCGGCAGCAACGCCGCCATCTGCACCCCTCTCTACGATGTCGACGTCTCGTCCAACGCTTTTCAGCTCATACTCGACTTCTTTCAAGGATCGGTGAGTGTTTGGGTTCAGGTTGAAGGGTTAATAGTTAGACGATCTTCGGGAAGAACTCGGGTTTTCTTTGGTTAGGGTTTCTTTTTCCTTGGACATCCTGAGCAGGGATGTCGTTAGGCGTCGGACATCGGACATAGACCGATTAAAAGGCTCAAATGTCCGATTCACTTAGCCGCATGGCGGTCAGATGTCCTATCGTTTTCAACTGAGCGCGGTCATTGTCCGATAAGAACTCCATTCCTTCGGACAGCGCGTTATTTGATACTTTTCCTTTCATGATAATAATCTTCAAAAAGTGACCAAGCGCTCTCGCGTACAGGTGCACTGAAGTTGTGCAGTACAGATCTTGCGTCGAACCGTTTCCATCAAGCCCGTCTATTCCCCGGGTACCCGTTTGCTTTAAATGAGTGAGTGCGTGAAATACTTCAGGCACCGTAAGCGGAGGAATATTTAACTGAGATGAAATTTGTTTTGATTTACAGAAGTCTTCCAAAACTTCCAATTTATTTAAGGTTGTTTTATCGTTTATAATAACCTTTTCAGCTATTTTGGAAAAATGTGTGTTTAAATAATCAGGTGATATGTCCTTTAGGCAACTTGAAGTAGGTGCAGTTGTTTTATTTGTAAGTTCATTTATTGCTTTCCAAATGTTCTTTGAATTTTGTTTTGAAGAAGCAAGGTCTTGAAAATACTTTCTTTTTTTAATCGTTTCATTGAATTAACTTTATTTCTCTGTTCTCTATACTCCTCTTCTTTACCGATTGACTTTAAAAAATCACGATGATCAATTGCATCTTGTAATTCATCATCAAACCACTTAGGTTTTACTATGTGTTTGACTCTTAATTCTCCATGGAGCATGTCGATCATAAATGTTAGTGAAGGCATTCAGCCAGTGCGTTAGAGCAGCATCAGAATTCATATGATTATAAACCTCAGGGAGAGAGGAATTACAAAGGTCACGGAGAAATGTGTCTTCGTTGAATTGAGAAAAGGATCTATATTTTATTGTCTTGTGGCCAGCTTTAGGAATTTTTATACCCTTTCTCGACCACGTTAGACAAATGGGAAAGTGATCGCTGCAACCACTAGCTGGAACACATTCAACAATGTTACGGTGATCAGTCATATAAATATGATCTCACAGAGTGCTGGTGGTTGCTGTGACTCTCGTAGGTGTGCATACTATTTGTTTGAGATTAAAGAGGTTAAGCATATCAAGCCACATTTTGTTCTGTTTTAAAAAATTAATATTAAAGTCACCTAACATAATTATTTCCTTTAATTCGAGCAAGACTGCATCTAACATCTGTGTAAAATTATCTGACCAGTTTGCTCGCTCTGCAGGATTTCTATAACAGAAACCTATAAGGAGTGGAGGTGCTCTTTTCAACTTAATTCAAGAGAGAGAGAGAGAAAGAGAGAGAGAGAGAGAGAGAGAGAGAGAGAGAGAGAGAGAGAGAGAGAGAGAGAGAGAGGGAGAGAGAGAGAGAAAGAGAGAGAGTGAGAGAAAGAGAGTCCCTGTGTGTCTGTGTTTGTGTGACTGTCCTTATTGAAAAATAGTGCCATGCAATTGCTAAAATAAAGGCCTGCAAAATAGCTGAACTTTGCCAAGACAGTAGCTCATTTGAACCGGAGAGATCTCAACCAGCCTAAGAAAATCCATAGCTGCTTCTGGAGATCTCTTAATGAGTTTATGAGGTTATTTTAGGAGGTATCCATTATGACTCTTTTGGGGTTCTTTAATGCTTTCTGGTATTTTCACACACACACAAAGGTAAAATGACTCCACATTCCTCGTTTAAGCGAATACTGCTCGTTGTGTATACCACCATGCGCCAAAGGATGACATTGCCAGGCGAACGGGCTGTGTGTACAGTCATTACCAGCATGACCGACTGACCAGTAGGGTTTTACGTCCTCTTAGACCAGTTGGCCTATATTGGGACAGGTATTGGGGATCGTATCAGGACAATCCCCCCCCCCCCCCCGGACATACCCCCCCCCCCCCCCTGGACTTTCCCCCCAGACAATCCCCTCCTGGACACCTCCCCCCTTGGACCACCCCCCCCCACCTAGGATAACTCCCCCGGGTCAATTTCCCCCTAGACAATACCCCCCTAGGACAACCCCCCCCCCCCACACACCAATACCCCCCCCCCCCCCCCGCTGAGGACATTTCCAGCATCCAGCATAGGTTTAACACAACGATCCTCTGGTCCTACGTTGCAGGGCTGGATGGAGAAAACGATGATGTTCTACGGCTACTACAGCGGCAACGGGCTGGAAAACACCAGCTACAAACTCTCCTTGGCCTACATCCTCGTCTGCATCTCCTGCCTCGTCGTCAGCCTCATACTCATGGGGAAATAGTCAGTTATGATTAAAATTAAATTTCCGAAATCGTTTTAAAAACTTTTTAATCTTATTCCTTGTCGGTTCCTGATTCAAAAAACATGTAGATATGATATGTTTGGATTAAAAACACGCTCAGAAAGTTAAAACGAAGAGAGGTACAGTAAAGCGTGCTATGAAGCACAGCGCAACCGCTACCGCGCCAAACAGGTTCGTCACTTTCACTGCCTTTTGCACTAGCGGCGGACTACGTTCAGTTTCATTCTGTGAGTTCCACAGCTTGACTAAATGTAGTAATTTTGCCTTACGCGACTTGTTTTAACCTGTTGAAGACCTTTAGGTCGAAACGTTGTTCATTGTCATTTGTTTGTATATTTTGTTGCGAGTCCAGTATATGTATAGGTTACAACACGAGTGGTTTTTTATATGGCTTGTTGAAATACAAGCCATATAAAAAACCACGAGTGTTGTAATCTGTATATCCCATTCTACCATCAAACACAAAGTGTAGACTACTAGCGGCACTGTTGCGATCTGTGGACTGTAAAACAGTGGTGCCAGCGAGACTTAGCCCTTTTGCAACCTTAAACTAAGTGACCGTCGCTGAAAAAAATAAAACGAATGAGTGCATCGATAAGTACGCGGTAACACTACTTTCAGACCATTTCAAAGCTTTAAGTAAAGGTTCATAAGTTGCAAGAAAGTAAAGAAGTCGTATAGAAATTAATTTAGTTGAAGCGCACAATTCTTTTGTTTTGCGTTTCAGGTCGGCAGAACGGGCGAAACGGGTTTGGGACCCATTTGGCTTACTCGATTCAGAATCGATTCCACGTTGTTTTTCTCGAACGTGTTATTATACAATTAGGCTTATTGACAGAGAAGCAAATTTTAGGGAACAAATATGTAGGTTTAGATTTAACCATTTGCTCCCTATTTGAAATGTATCTACGTGATAAACTGTTTTGCGAGTGTGTTTGCATGAATGAACCTAAACTGGTATGGGTGTGAGGAAAACGGGACCGACTTGGTGAAGTCGCGAATTGCTGACACGTCTGTCACCGCCGATTGATTGCATTTTGAAGGAATATGACTGGATTACGGAAAAATACACACATGTTAAGTTCTTGGATACCTTCATCGCCAATGTGGACTTACTGCAGAGCCAGGCAAAAGAGTAGACTTGCTCGCAAAACACGTGAAACAGCCGATGTTTGATAGCGAAGCCAAACCGTGCCAGGTAAGGACGCTTCTCGGTCTCGCTGCGCATGTCACCAGTGACCGTGTTGTTGCTTTGAGTTTGACTAACAAACTCGAAACTGTCATTTAAAACATGAGCCAAATGTGAATTGATTGTGTGATTAGACTATGTGACAGGGCTTCTATTATCTGTGCTCCCTAGCTTCTGTCAGTTCCCACACCGACACTGCCAGAGAAACTGAAGACGCACACCAAACACATTACTGACAGACTCTCAAAAGTCGTCTGCTAACGATGCAAGGGAGGGTACTCGTGTTTTTGTTTTGGTTCGCTAGCATCTGGGTATCTTGTAAGTTGAATGTTCGTTTTTGTTCGATCTGCATTGCTTTCATAATGAAGGAAACGTTTGTTTATTGCATCCCATACATCAGATCAGTTCTGAGATTCATTTTTGCGTGCAACTGATATGGTTTTCTGAGCCGTGCAATACGATTTTGGAACTTCATACAAATGTGTCACATTGTTCGGCGCGAGGTCAAAGGTCGGGAGGAAAGTAGTTCTTTGCCCAAATCGGAATCTGCACTATCATATATTTTTTTGAGTCCATGATGTATTTATTGAGCTATAAAAATACAACATATATACCCATACTGAAGTAACAGAGACAAAGAAGGGAGGTCATGGGATATAAGGTATTACTCCTAGCCAATTGCGCTAAACCACAAGGAATTGAAATAGACTGGCAAAGCAAATTAAAAACAACAAGAAGGGTTAGTTTAACATAACGTTTAATTTTTTGAAGAAAAAACCATTCACCAAATTAGTCAAAATGCAAACGTTCTACCATTCTTGTTTTGTTTTTATTCTGAATTGCAAGTATATTTCAATTCTTCGTGTGTTATTTTGGTTCCGAATTTTGGAATGATGGCAGTTTCTCTGTTTTTAAAGTGGCCATGCATTAAATGTCTCACACTGATATTTCTTTCAGCCTGGTGTCCGATTTCCGCGAGACGATCCTGAACACTGGGGACGGATTGACAGAGTTCTGCAACAAGGTTTTCGGTACGTGGGACTACGCCCTCACTGACGACACTTCAGCCAGAATCAAACACAAGTCCGTCCGTTTCGAACTGCTGGTGAGTCACACTGCACACTTAAAGGCACAGTAAGCCTCCCGTAAACCATCACAGATACTGTCAGACTTTTACACACAGTACAAACACCCTTCCATTTGAACGCTCACCGAACGGGAACATCCTAGGTGCCCTACGTAAAGAGCTAGCAATTTTCAAAGAATCAATTTTGCGGATTGTCTGTCAGACAATCGGACGGTGCTTTTTTGCGCTTCTGACCTAACCTTTGAAATCTAAATAATAAATTGACAGCTTGTTACACAAACATTCTTAAATCATAAAAGAAATCTTTTTTCATCAAGACAAGATCAGAACAATACGAAGTTTTGACAGTTTAAAAAAAAGATAGCCCGGAAGCAGGGTCACGCAATGTCGTGGTTCTCGTAGCAGACGACGCTGCCTGGCACCAGTTCCTCTGAACCGTTAACCGCCGTTAGTTCGCAGCCGTTTCAATGTTGCATTTCAGATTCCAAAGTACACAATAACGTGCTATTGCAGATAAGCTTACAGAGATTTGCATTGAAATGACAAACTGGCGGCTAAATTGTGAAAAAAGGGAAACTGGATTACACGGGTTCACGATGGCTCAGAGGTAAGATAAACCACGCAAAAATAAATTCTTTGAAAATTGCTCGCTCTTTACGGAGGCCACCTAGAATGTTCTCAAGCGGTGAGTGTTTAAATGAAAAGGTGTTTGTACTGTGTGTAAAAGTCTGACAGTATCTGTGATGGTTTACGGGAGGCTTACTGTGCCTTTAACAGAAGTGACCACAAGTAACAAGTTTTGAACACTTTGTGACATTGTAAGGCGCTTAGAACAATGTTAGGATTTGCGCCATAGAAATACCCTTATTATTATTATCATTGTTATTGTGCATAGTTATGTTGACCAAAGTACGTGTGAGCACTATCTGTTTATAACGTGCGCATCTTTTGCTAGTATAACTATGTACTATGTCTCAAAGTGCTCAAAACTTGTTACAGAAATGTCTTCAAAATTTGTTCACTTGTGTTTATAGTGTGGCAACAAAAAACAAGAAAGATAATTGATTGTTTTGTTTTTTGGTTCATTGGTCTGACCCCAGGCCAGTCGACCGTCCGATAGCTTTGACAATAGACAAACTCCGGAAAGATCTCTGCGGGTTTGTGTGGTTTGTAAAAGAGTGAATAATTTGATTTTCGTGAGGCAAGCTTTCAACACGTACGTGCTCCTTGTCCCCGGGTTTTAGACACACCCATTTCAAATCATTTTCTCTCTTGATTCACTTTATTGATATTTGGAATCAAAAAACAAGAAAGGTAAGGTTTTTTTTCTTGGTTATTGATTTTGAATTTAAGAACGTTGGCAGTCTCTTTGTTTTTGGATTTATTGATATTTGTAAGACAATGTTCGCTCTGTTTCGTCCATTTAAAAAAAAAAATGTTAGTGAAGTTTTTTTTCCCAGAAGTCGTACGTCCTCAGAAGAAGAAAACAATGTTTCAAGATCAAGGCCTTATTTACGAAGTGCAGACTTTTTTTGACGGCCTTTCATTTTCAAACGACCGTACGTGTTGCCAACTCGTTGTTTGCAGAGCGACATGAACGAGCAGATGTTTGTGAAGGAACGCGAGCAACGCCTGCGGGACGGCTCCTTGCGATGCAAGCTTTACACCATTCGCATCATCATCAACATCGTCATCGTTCTCGTCCTTGGGGCGTCCGGCTACTTAATCTACTATGTCACTGATTATTCTACCGGGGTCAGTGTAGATGGGATGGTCTTTTACCTGTGTTTCTTTTCTTTTCTGTTGATGCAAATACAGTCAGGATGAGACATTATAGCTGTTACACGCCTTCGACGCTCGAGAATCTTGTTTGTTCGAATGCCTCATATGATTTCAGCGGGTTGTGAACAGTGTTTTACATTCTGATAATCATCGGTCCACGCTATCGCTCAGGTCTCTCTGACAGGATGAATA
>NC_090246.1:71987785-72015285 GCF_037325665.1 Littorina saxatilis | reverse complement strand
GTACGTTGGACAACAGTTGTACAAACTGATCATCGCGGACTTCCTGGCCGTCATCATCAAGACTTTGCTGGTTGAGCTGCCACGTCGGTAAGTCAGCGCGTGAGCAAAGAATTATAAAGACTCATGATGTGGTAAATGATGAAACGTTAACTAAACGACACAACAGAAATTCACTCCCTCAAACTCATATTTTCAGCTTCAAAAATTCCACTGTGAGTTGTACGGACGTGCGCGTGCATTAGGCTTTATTTGTTTGTTGATTTTGCTTGTCTGGTGGTGTTTTTGTTAATGATGAATAGTAGAGTTTTGAAATTATAAACTTCTGTCGACAGAAAGAATCGATCTAATTAATTAGTCACACACACACACACACACACGTACCTAAAGTGTGGATGGTTACCTAAGAGGCGGCACTGGGTGTAGTGCCTTTCTAGTGCATTTGCACTACAACAGCACTGGGTGCAGTACTCGCTCCGGCATCGAAGAATTTTGCACTAAAAAATGCACAAAATTTGACCTATTTCGTCGCCTATAGAGGACGGAAAGAATGTCATTTTGAACATTGTTATGACATTCTTTCCGTCAAAAAAGTCAATTTAACGGTGTTAAATGAAGCGAGCATCCACACAATTAGGTTGCCATCCAGAGTTTAGGTTGCCATCCACGTGTGGATGATTGCCTTATGGTGATTTAGGCAACCAAACCTGTGGAAACATGGGTACACACACACACACACACACACACACACACACACACACACACGCAGACACACACACACCACGCACACACGCACGCACGCACGCACGCACGCACGCACGCGCGCGCACACACACACACACAAACACACACTCACACACTTATACACACACACACACACGTACCTAAAGTGTGGATGGTTACCTAAGAGGCGGCACTGGGTGTAGTGCCTTTCTAGTGCACTTGCACTACAACAGCACTGGGTGCAGTACTCGCTCCGGCATCGAAGAATTTTGCACTAAAAAATGCACAAAATTTGACCTATTTCGTCGCCTATAGAGGACGGAAAGAATGTCATTTTGAACATTGTTATGACATTCTTTCCGTCAAAAAAGTCAATTTAACGGTGTTAAATGAAGCGAGCATCCACACAATTAGGTTGCCATCCAGAGTTTAGGTTGCCATCCACGTGTGGATGATTGCCTTATGGTGATTTAGGCAACCAAACCTGTGGAAACATGGGTACACACACACACACACACACACACACACACACACACACACACACACACATGTATTTGTGTATGCATGTTGCAGGCTGTGTTTCGAGAAGTGTAGCTGTGGCATCTTCAAGAAAATCGGACCTCCTAAATTTGACATCCCTGCCTGTGTTCTGGATTTGGTGTACTCTCAGTGTCTCTACTGGTCAGTGGATAACCCTTTCTGTTGTGGCTCTGATACATGTGCCAATGAAGGAAGAAAGATAACGATACATACAAAGTTTCTGTGACATACAAGACATAAAGAAAGTATCGTTACCAAAAGAGGAAGGAGGAATAAAATAATGGAAATGAGATTAAAGTAAAAATAACAAGTCGTATTTATAACGCATGATTCAAACTTTCAGTCTATCAGCTTTAAAGATTGAAAGTAAACAGTCGTTGAGTGAGAGAATGAAAAAATAAATCCAGAACATGTTGTGAAATGGAGAGAGAGAGAGAGAGAGAGAGAGAGAGAGAGAGAGAGAGAGAGAGAGAGAGAGACAGACAAGACAAGACAAGACAAGACAAGACAAGACAAGACAAGACAAAATCTTTGTTATCGAAGGTAATAGATAAGCAAGAATATATGCTTTTGTACATCCACCCCTCGCCCTAAGACAGGGTCAACTAGAACAGAAAAAATATAATCAAAGAACTATCACATCAAACTTAATACATTATAACTGTATATACAGATACAAATTTAAAAATAAATTGTCATACTGCATTTTAAGTACAATTTCCAATGATAAAAAGTGTCAATTTTTAACATAACTTAATTTAGATCTGCATACTATTATAACTTTGTTTAACATGCACATACATTTTAAACTAGATGAATACCCGCTTCGCCGGGTACGGCTGCGCAGGGAAGAAGTCGAGCCGAATACCCGGCGCACCGCACGGAGGAAGGGAGACAAACGCGGCTGAAAACACTGGAGAAGATAAGGAAGAGTTACTGGGAATGGATCCAGAGAAAAACCAAAATCGGTTCAGCGCTGGGCGCTGAGAGCACGTGTTGAAATATCTCATCGATGAGGTTGTGTCCGGGGTGTAGCTGAATACGGTCTCCAAATTTGAAAAAGATCCACCTAGAACTTTGGCTTGGCATCGCGGACACACACACACACAGACAGACACAAGTCGTATATATATATAGATGAATTGATGAACCATTCAGCACATGTTTAGTTGCATTATGTGCGACATATAATTTTTTTGTTTTATGCTTAAGAAAAATAGGCAGTGAGTTCCATAGGACAGCACCTGAATAAAGAAGGCTTGATTTGAAAAGGTCAATACGTGGAGTCTGTGTTAGGATTTTTAGTCTGTTATAGTTAAAAAAATACATAAAAAAGAGAGAGAGAGAGAGAGAGAGAGAGAGAGAGAGAGAGAGAGAGAGAGAGAGAGAGAGAGAGAGAGAGAGAGAGAGAGGGGGGGGGGTCTGCAAGTGAAAGGATTCTCACTTTATTCCATCTAACATACTAGACAGGTCAATGGTTATATTTACAGAATGGGTTTAACGAGATAGAAGATATTAATATTGAGTGACACGACACTTTACTACACTCTCACGTGTTGCACAGTTTAAAGTTATTTACATACAGCTTGTTAAATTGCATCAAGACAATCGCTTACGTTTCAGGTTGGCCTTGACCTTTGCTCCGTTGGCTCCAACTTTCGCCGTTCTCAAGGTCGTTGTGACTTTCTACATGAAAAAGGTAAAAACGGCAGACACTACGCTACATGAAAGGATTATCCACTATCTTTCTTTATTTTTTCTTTAGTTTGAGGATATGGCGTTTGTCCACGTGTAGGGATGAGGACTGTGTAGACCAAGACGCCCAATGTAAGTTGGTGTTTCCTTTTCCCATGCGAAATTTCCTAGAACTCTATGTGTCTTATGTCGTTGTTGACATAAACGTCACTGGTGTATTAGTCATTTTATTTCCAAGGAAGAATCTTTGTCCACACTAATTTTGTTACACTTGATAAGTGGTGCCACGGCCGCAGTTTAAACATACGTTTATTTCTGCAATGAAAATGTTAAAATGTTTGTGTGTGTGGCAGCTGTCAGTTCTCAAAGCATGCCCGCCCGCCGAGCAGCCATCGAGAGCGTCCCGTACCAATACTTTCTTCATGGTTATCTTGCTGATTGCATTCTTCATCTGCTCCGTTCCCGTCGGCTACGTCTTCTACGAGTGAGACAACTGATTGTGTGTTTGTATTGTTAATATATTCTGAACATTGTTGCTCTATCTACTTCCAGCATTGAGTTATTTGTCCATAATTAGATCTAGATATGACACTGTCTTCCTAATGTTGCTGTTGGAACTTTCAGCATAGAGCTACGTACCTTTTCATTATTAAATTTCAGTGTTCCACTAACTGCCCATTGTTGATGAATTCTCTTGAAGCATAGAGCCATCTTTTCATAATTGAATATGAACATTCCGCTGACTGCCTTTTGTTAATGCATGTATACTTAAAGCATAGAGCCACCTTTTCATTAGAAACATTTAAGTATTCCACTAACTTCCAGCATAGAGCGATATGTTTTCACATTTGAAACCTGACCACTCTGCTTATTGCCCATTGTTGATGTGTTTACTTCCAGCATAGATTCACCTTTTCACAATATAATCTGAACATGCCAAATTACTGCCCGTTGTTGCTGCATATACCTACTTCCGGCATAGATCCGTATTATCATTAATAAATGTGAATATAACATTGACTACGAAATTGTTCGTGTACTTGCAGCATGGAACCATCCCATGGCTGCGGACCGTTCAGGACCTACGGCTACATGTACTACGCTATCACCCAAACCGTGGAAGGCTGGTCCTCTGGCGGCCAGAGTTTCTACAACCTTATTGTCTCCCCTGCTGTCACCGGCCCGCTCATCATCTTTCTCATGTCGGTGTTCCTGCATCGGCCGTTGCTGTGTGCTGTGTGTGTGTGTGTGTGTGTGTGTGTGTGTGTTTGTGTGTGTGTGTGTGTGCGTGTGTGTGTGTGTGTGTGTGTGTGCATGTGTGTGTCTGTGTGTTGTGCTGTGTTGTGTTGTGTTGTGTTGTGTTGTGTTGTGTGTGTGTGTGTGTGAGGGGGTGGGTGGGTGGGTTTGTGGGTGGGCGTACTTAAGTGTGTGTGTGTGTGTGTGTGTGCGTGTGTGTGTGTTTGCGTGTGTGTGCGTGCGTGTGTGTGTGTGTGTGTGTTTGTGTGTGTTTGTGTGCGTGCTCGTGCATGCGTGTGTGTGTGTGAGTGTTTGTGTGTGTGTGTATTTGTGCGTGTATTGTGTTGCTGCTGTGAGCCAAGAAAGGTTGTGCATTTTTTCGTTTGTGCTACATTTACCCGAGTTTCAAGAGAGACAGAGAGAGAGAGAGATAGAGAGAGAGAGAGAGAGAGAGAGAGAGAGAGAGAGAGAGAGAGAGAGAGAGAAAGAGACGTTAACAGAAATTGAGTAAACAAAAAGTGTTCGATCGGTTCGATCAATATTGATTTCTCAGGGCTTCCAATGTATTAGTTCTTGTTTGATTAAACGGTACATGTGGCTTGACTGGAAACTGTGACGTCATTTCTGCCCTCTACGTTCCCAAATAACTTGATCAGTGTGTGGTTGTGTGTTACAGTCTGCTGATCTACTACTGCTCCGTTCTGGCATCGGCACACAAGAGTGTGGCAGACATTTACCGGGAACAGCTAGTCAGGGTAAGTTTATCCCTTCTTAGTGGCCATCACTAAACTGACTAAACAAAATCCAAGAAAAAGAACACAAACACAAAATAAATCGCTTCAAGGATTCCATAAAACCTTGTCGGCTTGAAGTGGTGTTTGAAAGTGGGACACTTTTGGACGGCCCGGAATAATTCTCTGAGTTACCTGTTTTTCATCAATTAGCCCCAATTTCGTGTGTGTACTTGTAAAGGGAGATTTAATCTGCAAATCTATCCTAAAATAAATACAACATTATAAATTGTTCTCTCGCAAATGGCTTGGAACTCGATGTGTGACGATCGTTACACACCGTGTCCCGTTTTCCTATTAAAAGGACAGTTTGTCCGCTACCGAACGGGTGGCTCTGATTAACAGACAATGTGGCCGTGTGTGGCCTTTGTTTACAAGAAAGGGACGCTTCGGATCGATAGGCTAGTAGGTATAAAAAAAATCAAGTTTAACACATTTCTTATGATGATTTTGACTACATAAGGTAAATGAAGCATAGTTCTCTCCGAAACAGCAAACATTTCAACCATATTGACCCTCACCACCTTATTCTGTTCGCTGAGCAGCTGGCCGCCAGCGACTTATCTATCATTTTGTTAAAATGGGTCACAATTATTAGTATCAAGTCTTTGTACACAGATATAGCAGCACAATGACAAACGCAGCTTTTCTTTGTACACAAATGTAGTTGCACAATGACAAACATGGCTTGTTTTTGTCTCTCTGTTGCCAGGAGGGCCGTGACAAGCAGTACCTGATGGTGAAGGTGATGGAACTGGGCAGGGACTCCAAGCCTGCCCCCAAGCCGCGCAGGGCCAAACCTGCAGGTCTTAAGAACATCAACGAGACTGCGCCTGCTCCCCGCAAGGTGGCGTCTACCAACAGCTTCCGCACCAACGAAAGACCGCCATCTTACCAAACGAACAACCAGCAGATGTCGACCGGCATTGCGAGTCGGAAGTTCAACCAGAGAAAAAAGATTGGGTGAAGTGGTAAATTAAGTTTTGCCGTGGTTGGCAGGCTCAACAAATGCAATGCTTTGTGGGGGAGGTGGGTGGGGTATGGGGGGTGGCTACATTAATACCGGGAATATTCTGGCAGAAGCGTGCAGACGGACATCCATGTCTATATGTGTGATCATACATGAACACATTCAGACACCGATGTATGCGTGGGACGGGAAGCTTGCATGTGTTTTGAGTTAACTCACGAACACGCACACACACACACACACACACACACACACACACACACACACACCACACACACAAACACACACACACACACACACACACACACACGCACGCACGCGCGCACGCAAAAAACACTCGCACGCATGCACACGCGCGCAATAATGGCAGCAAGGTGAAACAAGTCAGCAGGATTATGGAACATTTTACCACAAACTCCGTTTCTCTCATCTGACTTCTTAAGCAAAGGTTACACGGTAATTCCTCTACAAAAAGACACCAGCAACAACAGCTGGTTATCGCAACCAACTTTTACCCAACCTAATCTGTATCTCTGCAGTGCAAAGTTGTGCCTGTGTTTGTCTCTCTGTCTGTCTCTCTATGTTCATGCGCTTGCCGGCGCTAGCGTTCTGTTTCACAAGTAAAAATCGAAAGGTCTTTCGCGAATGACGTGCAAGACTGACGCGTTATGTGCAGCCGCTATTACACTGTATAACTTTTGTCAAAGTGGAACTTGAGTACCTGTATAGTTACTGTTATTGTCTCGCCTGAACTATTGTAATCGGCTGCAAATGTTGGTCGTAAAGTTGCAGCAAAAGTTCGTTGTCTCAGCATTTGCTTTTCCTATTGTAGCCTTTATTCTTCGAGGAAGTTTGATTTGATTATTATTCGTGACATTTGTTTTACTTTTCATGACCATGATTTTGTTTATGTTGTTTGTTAACTTTTAAATAATATGGTGTCACTTGCTTCACTGCTGTTCGTGTACCCGGCAGAGTAGTTATATTGAAAGAGTCAACTATCATCACCTCATTTCCTTCATTGAGTCCATTGCATATATTTTTCATCATGTGTACATCTTTTCTTTTTTTTTTAAGAGTCTGAGCTGTGATACCTTTTTGTCTTTCATTGTTGGCTGTAAATACGTGCACTCTATGAAAACATTACCTGCATGCTACGAGTTTGGAAATGTTGATGATATTTTAGACACTCTGGAGAATCAGAAGTTGACTGGAAGATGAGTATAAAAAAAGGCAAACACTGAGCGTCAAAAGAAACGTTATAGTTATTAGTCTCTCAAATGTTACAGTCATGTTGCTAATGTATGTATCTTTCCCGGCAATCATTAGTTTCTTGTCTTTAAGGCATGTTCTTTATTGAATTCTTATTGGTTATATTATCGTTTTTGTTCTTTAATATGCTTTAATAGTGCGTTGTGATGGTTTTGCGACAGGTATTTAACATGACTGTACATCTTTTTTTTCTTTACCATTGCCGTCTTTTTACCTTTTGAAAACACACGCTTGTTTGCCTCTATATTTTTTGTTTGCTTGTTTTTTTGGAGGAGGACGGAATTTCTGTGACACAAACTATATAGATAGTAACAGCTATTGTGTTTTCAGCGTAGCAAGAGGGTCCGATATTTAGACGAGACAAGTATAATGCCGACGAGTCGAAGACGAGTCGCATTATACTTGTTCGAGTCTAAATATCGGACCCTATTGCTACGCTGAAAACACAATAGCGATTATATAGCTGTTCTAACCTTGATTTGTTGTTCCAAACTTACAAAATGACAGTTTTTGCGTCGATGCGTTGATCTCAGGTTTTGATAGCAGACGCTGTTTCTTATGCGCATTAGTTTTGCGCAGCCGGAGCCACACTGACTTTGGAAAATAACCTCGATTTGACAACACAGCTGTTAAACAGCTTTTTGTTATTTCATTGGTATACAACAAAAAGAGTTTGAGTTTTTTTAAATTTTGAACAAGACTACTTATGAAGAAGACCAAAACACAACATCAACGGAAAACTAGAAACAACTGAAGATCTAGGATGCAACAAGGGGAGAAGAAGAGAACAGCTAATCCGTACAACGCGAGCAGACGACAGCGAAGTTTTCAGTTTGGGTGAATGGTATCGCTTGTCTCGTCATGAAGCGAATTTTTCAACCTCAGTCATACCCCCCGCGGGTTAGGGGGAGTCCCATATTGGTTGGGACGAGAAAGAATTTACCCGATGCTAACCGGCATGTCGTAAGAGGCGACTAACAGGCTCTGTTTCTCCTTTTACCCTTGTTAAGTGTTTCTTGTATAGAATATAGTCAATGTTTGTAAAGATTTTAGTCAAGCAGTATGTAAGAAATGTTACGTCCTTTGTACTGGAAACTTGCATTCTCCCAGTAAGGTCATATATTGTACTACGTTGCAAGCCCCTGGAGCAATTTTTTGATTAGTGCTTTTGTGAACAAGAAACAATTAACAAGTGGCTCTATCCCATCTCCCCCCTTTCCCCTATCCCATCTCCCCCCTTCCCCCGTCGCGATATAACCTTGAATGGTTGAAAACGACGTTAAACACCAAATAAATAAAGAAAGAAAGAAACCTCAGTTATAAACGACTACATGAATGTTAGTGTCATGGGTTATACATCAATACTTCAGAGGGGCAGTGGGGTATTTACGGTGTGGAGTTACGAGATAAGAAAGTCGGCCATTTTCGTCAATATGCTTTTGGATATTGAGAAAAATGGCCGACTTCCGTAGCATTATGCTTTGATAATCGGAAGAGCCCATCCAATCACAGCCCCCGAATTCCCCCACGTGTTCATCAGAATAGCTATATTACCAGCTATTGTGTTTTCAGCGTAGCAATAGGGTCCGATATTTAGACGAGACAAGTATAATGCGACGAGTCGAAGACGAGTCGCATTATACTTGTTCGAGTCTAAATATTGGACCCTATTGCTACGCTGAAAACACAATAGCGATTATATAGCTGTTCTGACCTTGATTTGTTGTTCCAAACTTACAAAATGACAGTTTTTGAGTCGATGCGTTGATCTCAGGTTTTGATAGCAGACGCCGTTTCTTATGCGCATTAGTTTTGCGCAGGCGCCACACCGTGAGTTTGGAAAAAAAAAACTCGATTTGACAACACAGCTGTTAAACAGCTTTTTATTAGTTCATTCGTATATAACAAAAAGAAGTTTGAGTTTTTTTCATTTTGAACAAGACTACTTATGAAGAAGACCAAAACACATAATCAACGGAAAACTAGAAACAAGTGAAGAACTAGGATGCAACAAGGGGAGAAGAAGAGAACAGCTAATCCGTACAACGCGAGCAGACGGCAAGAAGTTTTCAGTTTGGGTAAATGGCATTTCTGACCCTCCACCACGAAATGAGTCGCATGTCACCTCGCGCGGTTTTCGTTCTTTTCTAAAACGGTTTTCACCACTGGATAGAGCATAAAAAACTCTTTAGGAAAATGTAAAAATATGAAAATCATGCAAAGGTGACATGCCACTCATTTCGTGGTGGAGGGTCACAATTTTATACTTGTCTCGTCATGAAGCGAACTTTTCAACCTAAGTTATAAACGACTACATGAATGTTAGTGCCATGGGTTGTACATCAATACTTCAGGGGGGAAGTGGGGTATTTAGTGTGGAGTTACGAGATAAGAAAAGCCGAATGCGAAACTGAGTTTGTGTTAGTCGGCAACTGAGCTCACACAGGCACACAAAAACGGCTGTTCCGTTTTACTCCCCTGTTTGTACTACATCTTTCGACTTTGGGCATTTTGTGGTGTTTAGGGACAGAACATAATTGGTTTAGTCCTGTTTCATCGGGAAGTTAGCAGAAAAGGGTATGCTATCGACATTTGTAAAGCTGAAAAACATTCCCGAGACGAATTTCAAGTTGTCAGTATATGCTGTTGTTGATAGAAACATCGCCGCGTGGTACAGATGGGTAAACCGGAACCATGCGTCTTTCTTATTGACAATATGGAGGGCCCCAAAGGGGGGGGGGGGGTATCATCACGATCACGGGAAGGGAAATTTTAGCTTTCACGATCACAGTTACCTTGATTTTTGTTTTCACGATCACGAACACCAGTGGCAAATCACGGTCACGGTAAAAGTTGCATGTACAGAAAGCACGTGTCAAAGTAAACACAACCACGATTATATTTATGAAAGTAGTGTCAGTTCCATGTTGCAGTCACTCGGATGGGAAACCCTAGAAAGTAGGCGCACCAAGACCCAACTCACAATGCTCCACAAAATCATCAACAACCTGGTAGATATCCCCCCAGACCCCTACCTCACCCCTGGCACTGGCAGAACTCGATCCAACCACAACCTTAAACTTCGCCAAATTTTCGCCCGTACAAACTACTTCAAATACAGCTTCTTCCCGCGTACCATCCCCGTGTGGAATTCCCTCCCGGCAGCTGCTGCTGAGGCTCCCTCTCTGGTATCTTTCAGAGGGGAGCTCAGTCTCCAAACTCTCATTCTAACTCCTCCCTACTCCTTATTTTATTTCGAAGTTAGAGTAGGATCTCAGTTATATTCAGTTCCTTCTTGATTGTTTTGTTTCGTTTGACTACTTCTTTTATGCTTAAGTCTTTTCTATCCTCAGTTACTTTTTATTTTTTCTCCGTCTTTGTCCTCTTAAAGAGCGCTAGCCACTAAAAGTCAGCAATTGACGACGTGGCGAAACTATTCTGAAATTCTGAAACCACACAGTAATTCGCTCCTCTGGATCTATTGTTTATTCAACACAAAGTGACAACTGTTGCACTTTTTTATTATTTTTTTTGAATTCTCTTTCATACACACATAGAAACACATACAGTATCATGATTTGTAATCAGTAACAAGAATGTTGTTTTTATTGCTCTCTCTCTCTCTCTCTCTCTCTCTCTCTCTCTCTCTCTCTCTCTCTCTCTCTCTCTCTCTCTCTCTCTCTCTCTCCACTCATACACATTCAACTTCCACACCCTAACTCACACACATGAATATATACTTGCACAATTTCACATTTCCAGAGCTAAATCTTGTAATCCCATTTTCTCGAAAACTATTGGGTGGATTGAAATTAAAGTACATGTATGTGTGATAGGTTCTTTATTTTCAACTTTGCCAAATTTGAGGTACACCATCGCCTGGTTTCATGAATGGCCTTGAAAAACAAACACGAATGCTACAGGCCAAAAATGGTTTTACCTGAAAGAAGCGCGCAGTGCCAGTGGCGAAGCCACAAGCCTGAGCCTGCGAAGCTGGCGAGCCAAGTAGGGGGGTCCGGGGGCATGCCCCCCCGGAAATTTTTTCAAAAAACGGTTAAAATCTGTGCAATCTGGTGCATTCTGGGCATCATTTTCAGGGCTGTAATAGTGTTGTGATCTTGTTAAAAATCCCATTTTAGCCTCCCCCCACCACCATTCAACACACCTCCAAACTGGTGAAAACAACACTACTGTGCGCTGGCTTCATTGAGACCGGCGCCCGGTCGCGTTGCGCGATATTCTCACGGATCGTTTTTGCGGAAATTTTTCAACTTCACCGGAATACATTTGACTTTACCGGATTTTGAAAACGGCTTTATCGGATTTCCGGCAATTACCGGAAAAGTAGCATGCCTGACAAAATCCCCAACGAACATGACTTTGATCGTCTTTGACATGAGGATCAAGTGACCAAAACTGGCACGTCTCCCCGCCATTGTTTCTGAATTTAACCCATTGTTGATATTAAAGTTTACAGGCGCTAAAATAAATCCAAGCTTAATGCAAAGAAGCCACAATTATAATCTATGCCAAGCGTGTCCACGTTGCTGGGATGAAAAACACATTTCTAGTTTCGATTTTGGCTACACGCAGACTCGATCTCGAGCCAGTCGAGGTCACACTGAGCGAGTGACAGCCGGACGTGGCAATGTCGACAATGTCAATGATCTTACTCAAACTCAAAGATCTTGAACAAATTTCAAGATCTTTGCCTACATTCAGAACAGTCATTGAGCAACATAGATCATCAACACGATACAGTTTCGTCTTCGGTAAGACGGACCCGTAGCCTGACCTTTCCACCAAGGAAGGCATTCTCGCCGCCTGCTTTGGTCTGGCTTGAATCCACAAAATATAACAGAAGTTCGATGACAGTACCGCTGCACGCCATTTTTGATCTTCGAATTCGAATTTGACTGAATGCACTCAAAACTTTTGCACGAAGCCCTTCCATTGGATGAAGTTTGGCAGACTTTTTCAATTTGCCTTCTGATTGGATCTCTTTTTTTGTGTGTGATTGGTTCTCTTAAAAGGGAAGCAATCGCTGTCAAAATCATATTTCTGAATGTGTTGTTGCTTCCCTTCAATCGGGATTGGCTCCTTGACGAATAGAGGATTATAGAGTGATACAGCTGTGAAAAATGTACGTTGAAAATAAAATGCTTTGCAATAATGCCCATCACGATCACGAAAATAAATGACGATCACGATCACGAGACTTGACTTTTTTGTCATCACGGATCACGGGCAAAGTGCCATCACGATCACAGAAATGGACATTTCGGCAATCACGGTCACAGAAAGGTAAAAAAAGGCCAATCACGATCACGATTTTAAACCCTTTGGGGCCCTCAATATGCTTTTGGATATTGAGTAAAATGGCCGACTTCCGTAGCATTATGCTTTGATGATCGGAAGAGACCATCCAATCACAGCCCCCGAATTCCCCCACGTGTTCATCAGAATAGCTATATTATGGTATAAAGCTCAGTGTCAGGTAATATTATTTTCTTAGCCTTGTCATATAATGTTACAAATATTTCGGGCTTGCTTTTGCTTGTTGCTTGTCTTTGTGTTCCTACATAAGATACGTGTATTCTTGCATGAAATATTCCGTCCAGCTGATGGCAGTGCTCAGTTTGTGTGTACTGACCAATTCAAGTTGAAAGTCATTTTCAGAGATTGTTTACAAGTATGTTTGTACATATCGTAAACGAACAACAAGTTTTTAAACAGCGTTGGGTAGTTCGTAAGGTTCACTTGACGTTATTCCTGTAACGGAATATTATTGGGACTGCTCGATTGGCTTTTTGCTAACGGTTTGGAGGGGGGAGGGGCGGGGAAGGGAGGAGGGGGGGTACGAGGGCTCACAGCCAAATGGATAAACTGGGGCGGTGAAAATATAATGTACAACGTTATGAGTATAGTTATGCAGAATACAAACTGTTCGTTTCTCTGCTAATGATGGTTTGTATATTTTATGCATTGCGAGCTGTATAATTATCTTAAATATACCTACTTGCTGTTGCTATATGTTGCTTATGTGTTGCTGCTCAAACGTTTTGCTGGGTTTTTTCAAAAACAATATTCGTCCAAAAATCACGATAATGAGTCTTGCAATGTTTGAGTATGCGTGCATGCCTGCGTTTGTGTATCTCTCTCTGTCAGCGTTTGTGTGCGTATGGGTGGTGTTTTTTTTGCGTGTGTGCGTGAGCGCGAGTGTGTGTGTGTGTGTGTGTGTGTGTGTGTGAGTGTGTGTGAGCGCGAGTGTGTGTGTGTGTGTGTGTGCGTACGTGCGTGCGTGTGTGTGTCTGTGTGTCTGTGTGTGTGTGGCTTAGCTTTGTCGGTGTGTCTTTATTTTCCTTTGTGACGCAAGATTAGTTCAAACATATCGAACGACATTTCTTGTCCTCGGATTTATAGATCTATCTGTCCATGCGTGTACGTTCTGTAAGTATGCCCTTGTCTATATGTCTGCTTTTGGGGGATCCTCTCTTCTCTATAGTCAACAGAAGATATCTGCACATAACATTGACCCTTTTAACTGCCGAAAGACCAGCATATCACGCTTCTTACGTCATGTGAAAGCCATCGTCACTCACAGGTGGCAAACGTTATATTCTTGCTGCAGTTAGTAAAGGAATAAATAGATCTTTCCTGACATAAGAACACAGTTTCTGGTGGCATAATCCCTAAATCATGATGTACTAAACTACACACACACACACACACACACACACACACACACACACACACACACACACACACACACACACACACACACACACACACACACACACAATACCAGAATGTATATCTTACTTATGACTTGGTTCAAGAAAAAGAAAAAAAACCATTCTTCATAAGCTGTGGGGAATACATGGTATTATAATATATGTAAAATCGATTTAAGAGATTAAGAAACAAGATTTAACTTGTCAATGCATCTCCATTCATGAAATTTGATTAAGTATTATCTCCAACCTCAAAATAATATCCGCTTGTCCCTGGAGACAAAGGAATGCTGCGCATTTTAAAGTAGCTGCAACTGACCACGTTTGTTTTGGGACACACTTTCAGCCATATCAGAGAAATTCTTATACAATAAACAACAACAAAAGGTTTTGATTTGCAGAACAGAGTGACATTCTGAAATAAGAAGGCTTCACATTGGTGTGTGTGTGTGTGTGTGTGTGTGTGTGTGTGTGTGTGTGTGTGTGTGTGTGTGTGCGCGTGTATGTGTGTGTGTGTGTGTGTGTGCGTACGTGCGTACGTGTGTGTGTGTGTGTGTGTGTGTGTGTGTGTGTGTGTGTGTGTCCGCGAGAGCGTGTGGGTAGTTCACATTGTATGGATAAATGAAAGCTATGACATGGAAACATGCAAATCAAAGAACTAATTAAACAATCCCACAGTGACATACTTTTTTTTTTTATTGAGTTGAGAATCTTTGTGTTGACTGAAACGGAGTCAAGCTAAAGCATCTTTACGGAAGATTTCTATTCGCTCCATGGCAGATAAGCAAGACAGGGCTGATCCCTCTCTGTAGACGCCAATTAAATGCATCAAACGCGAGTCCGGGCCTCGCAAGAGGAGTCTTCTCACAGTTCTTTCCAAACACTGAGCTTCTGACAAAAGAACGTCTGCGAAACATAGAAATTTAGAAACTAAAAACATGCTGACAACATTCTGTTTGGTTTTCGGGGCGGCGACGGTATTGCTGACGTCGAGAGTGACGTCATCAGCTGTGACACGTCACAAAAGGTCTAACGATACAAATCCTCTGGAGTTAGTTGTGGAAAACCTCTCCAAGCAGGTTAGCACTCTCACTGCCGAGGTTGCTGTTCTTAAGACAAAGATCGGTGAGTAAAAATTGATAACTTAAAATAGCATGGAACACGATTAGATATGCACAGAATTGCGTGTTTCTTTTTTTAATTTTTTTTATTCCTGTAAGGTCTGACAACCTCACATGGCCATCCCCGAACTGCATGGTGATTACACGATCTTGCAACAATTGCTCCCCCGAAAATATGGTTCTGAACTTAACCTAATTAGTTTGTTTGTGCTTGAAATGAAAAAAAGTCAGACTGAAGAACATCACGACAAGCTCCGTAGAACAGGAAAAGAAAAACGAGGGAAAAAAAGTTACGCTTCAGTCTACAGAAAGTACAACATTCTTTGCGCCTTTTAAAATCTCCATATCTTTTTCTCCAAATCAGTCTATGAAGAGGACTCACTTGTGTCAGTCCATCCATTTAAAATTAAAGTGACATATTTGTACTTTCAGCCAGTGACGAAAAGGACGTGGCATTCTATGCTTGGCACAGCACCAACCCCATCGCTGTTGGTCCCCTAGGCATTGTCGCTTTGAACTACACGTTGACCAACATTGGTGGTGCTTACAGCACTCTCACGGGTGTGTTCACTGCTCCTGTGTCTGGTCTGTACGACTTCCAGGTGAGATGTGGGGTAGGGGTGGTGCCTGCATGAACACTGGGCCGTGGGCGCGGTGTATGACAGTGAGCGTAAGAGGGATGTGTGTGTGTGTGTGTGTGTGTGTGTGTGTGTGTGTGTGTGTGTGTGTGTGCGTGCGTACGTGCGTGCGTGCGTGTGTGTACGTGTGCGTGTGTGTGCGTGTGTGTGTGTGTGAATTTGTCAGCGCGTGCTCGCATGCACGTGTCTGAATGCGTGAGTGCGTTTCTTTGTGTGTGTGTAGGCTATGTATGAGTGTATTTACGTGACAAGTTTTCCAAGCGTTCCTCAATTCATCCCACCATTTTATTGATAAGTATGTACAATGGAAAACTCCATCCTACAAGTGTTACGTAACCATCTGTCTCCAGGCGACCTTCATGACCCACCCTAGCAGCACTAACAAGAAAGTCTACGCTGGCATCTACATCGACACGCGCATGGTGTCAGAGGGCGTGGCTGACAGTCAGCACGGGTACTGGGACCAGAGCACTATCCGGGCACTCGTACACGTCACTTCCGGACAGCAAGTGATGCTGAGGAATGTTCTGGGAACTCAGGCTGAATACTACAGCAGCAGCGGCCAGCCTTACACAACTTTTTCTGGCTTCCTGCTCAGGGCCGATCAGTAAAATCTTAATATCTATTTTGCGAAGCTCGCTCTACGAAGCACTGAATATAATAGGGCAAAAAGACTTCGCAAAATCAACTTCGTGCTCATGTTAGGACAGCCTTAAGCGCGGCATTTTAAAGAGTTCTTCTTAATAGAGGGCACTGCTGCCGTGTGCTGACAAAACCGAGTAAGTCCACTGACGCTACTTCCGAGAAAAACGACTTTTACTGTTTGATAAAATGTCTCAAAAGTGATGATTATCTAGATCAAACAACCGAGATAATAAGATAAATAGCATTAATTTACGTTTAAACCCCGATTTTCATAATAATCTGATGGATGGTTTTGGTTTTGTTGGGCGTTTTGTGGACTTACTTGGTTATACCACTTTTCCCCCGAATATCAGATCTAACAAAAAATGCGCAGATCTAAGCAAGCGGACTTACTTGGTTTTACCAGAATATTTGGAAGAAGAAGTGTTGTCAAGAGAAATGACAAAACAGTGAAAATAACACTACGAATTTGCACAAGATGGAAAGAGAGAGAGAGAGAGGGGGAGAGACTAGACAGGGAGTGAGAAAGAGTAAGAGAGAGGAGAGAGTGAGAGAGAGGAGAGAAAGCAGGGGTGGGGGGGGGGGGGGAGCGGGAGGGAGGGATGGAGGGAGAGAGAGAAATAAAGGGAGGGAGGGAGATAGAGAGGTGGAGAGAGGGAGAAAGAGAGGGAAGATGAGAGGGAGAGGGGGGAGAGCTATGGACGGAGAGATAAATGGGAAGGAAGAGAGAGATATAGGAATGGACTGAGGGAGAGAGATGGAGGGGGGAGGATAGATTGAGGGATTGAGTGAGAGAGAAGGGGGAAGGGAGGGAGAGTGAGGAAGGAAAGGAGAGAAGGAGAGGGGAAGGAAGAGAGAGAAAGAGAGGGAGGGAGAGACTTAGTGGGATTGAGGGAGGGAGGAAAGAAATAGTGTGATGGAGGGAGAGAGACGAGGGAGTGAGAGAAGGGGAGGGAGGGAGATAGGGAGGGAGGAAGAAGAGGGAGGGGAGGAAGTGTGGGAGGGATGGAGGTAGGAAGAGAGGGGAGGGAGGGAGGGAAAGAGATGGTTGGATGGTGGGAGAGAGAGAGGAGGGAGGGAGTGAGAGAGGGGTAGGGAGATAAGGAGGGAGAGTAGGAGGGAGAGAGAGGGGGATGGAGGGAGAGAAAGAGTGGGATGGAGGGACAGAGGGGAGGGAGAGAGGGAAGGAGGGAGGTAGAGAAAAGTCGATTGTTGGCGGTAGGGAGATAGGGATGAGGGGAGAGGGAGGAGGAGAGAGCGAAAGGGGGAAATTGAGAGAGGGAGGAAGAGCCGGGAGAGAGATAGCGAGAGAGGTAGGGAGGGATAGAAAGAGAGATGGAGGGAGGAAGGGAGGGAGAGAGGGAGACAAGGATCCTCAGGAGAATCATATAGAGAAGAAAAATGTTTGAAATAAAACGTCATAAGGTGACGTCATTATGTCTCGCCTTATCAAATGACGTTATTTGTGTTTTCTAAACTTTAAATGACTCATCTGTGAGTTCTAAACTTAAAATGACGTCTTTTCTGTATGAGTCGTCTGAAAGAATTTTGAAACTACCATTATACGAAAATTGGGAAACCCTTGGACTTACTTGGTTTTGTCAAAACATTCATGCACACTTAAAAAGTTGTTTTTGGTTGTGGACTTACCTGTTCATATCTGCTTATCTAAGCACTCTAAAAAGTAGAAATTAACACAAAAGATGCGCATTGAATTGATTTCTTCTTTTTGATGAACAAAAAATATCATTTTTGAAAAAAATGGACTTACTCGGTTTTGTCAGCACACGGCAGAGTGCATGCATGTTCTGGTTGGTTACTTTACTACCCGTTTAAGGGACTATGCAAACTATATATATATATCTATACAGGCTTACTACATGGGTTAATAGCCTTCTTTCTGTTGGACACATACCAACATGTACCCTCTGTTTGCTTCCTGTTTAGAATTTTTATTAATTTCTGTATTTAACTTCGAAAATTGACAAAGCTGTCTGAAGCAAAATTTCTTCGGAAAACAAAAAGATAATCGGCACAAAAAGCACACAGGCTGTAGAAGTTTTGATTGTGTCTAAGTGGATGTTCTTGTGGCCAACCTTGACAAAAGTGATTTACAAGAATGTTTACAAGTGAAGGGAGCGGCCTTGAACACTTCCGTATTGCGTAAATTGAATATTTTGTTCCCTGTCTGATTGGGTCCTCAAAGATAAGTGGTAAAAAGGTGGAGTAGTTGAAGGTAGAAGTGCAGCCTGTATTAAAAAACAAAATCGCGTGGAAATGTGTTCCTCCTTTAAAACTATTTTATCAAAGGATCAGATAGCATCCTCAAAACAAGCCAACCATTCCAGTTGCACGTACATTTTTATTGTTTTATTGAGAAAAAAATAAGAAATTGCTACAGAATAACTTAACATGTCAATTAAAACACACAAAAACACACGTCAGTGACAGCGAAAGAAACAACAACTGTATGACTTTCCCTGGCCTTTGTCGGGGAAAATGGCGATGAGAGCTGCCGACGTGTTCAACTATCCGAAGCAACAGTAAGTGGGTTTGTTTGTTTCATTTTTGTTGTTGGCAGTTTTGCGTTCCGGTCTGAAATGACTCTCTCTCAATAGGTGTATGGGAATTTACAACAACACTGATTTTCTGACTGATTTGGGTATTCCAATGTGCACTTGCATTACGGAGCTAGCAAGTAAAATGCCATAGTTCAAATGCCCATTTATTATAGTTTTGTTGTTGTACACTATTTCCACGTGACTTCTTGATTATTCACTTCTGCTATTTTCATCATGATATTTATGGATGCATTTAGCATGTTTCTAATTCAAAGAGATAGTTGTTTTGATCTAGAATGAGTGACTTGTGGTCTTGAGCACTGACAGCGTGTTAGATCTGGAACAGTATGACATTATACTGGAGGATTGTTCTCCGGTCTCTTTGTGCTTCCAACCATCGGAATAAGTATTATGTCCTATTGTATCTGACAGAAATGTGATTCGAAGTGGGACAGGCAGCGACGACAGCTGCAGCACACAGTCTGAGGGATACTCGCCAACACTACCCCTTTATGTTCAAGGGCCCAAAACAAGGTATGTTTCACTGACACAGCCAAAAATAGCGTGCAACATTTTTTCATTCCTTTCTTTTCTCGGGCTGAAGAGGTATATTTTAAAACGAGCAACATCTTTACATCATTTTCGTTGCAGTAGTATTAGTATCATAAGCAGCAGCAGTAATCGTTTGTCATTATAGTAGCCCGGAGGGGGGGGGAGGTGATGTGCGCGGGAGAGGAAAAGGATGATGTGAAGGAGGGTGGGGAGGAGATTTGTCAATAAAATGTCTCACTTTTGCTGCCTTTTTCATTTGACAGGTTGCTGGCAGGTTGCAACTGCGAGATACAACCACCTCGGCTTGCAGGAGAAGAGGCCACAATGGACCTTGCCCAAATGAAAATGCCAGCAACATACGACGGTTATGGGCCAAAGAAGAGGAAGAGGAGTAATACTGACAACTTTCAGTTTGACAATAACAGATGCTGAGCGCAGAGATGCAGAACGTGGGGACGAGGAGGGGGAGGGGGTGGGGGATTGTATGTTGTTTGTTAGTTATCCAAACAGGCTCATGGAAAAAAATCTACATCCAGTTAATCGCTGTAGTTGATAATTGTCATCAGTCGGATGGCAGAATGTCAGTGAATAGTTTTAGAAGGGATGTAGACTGTAACTGGGGTAGATGGGGTGATAAATGAATATACTACATCATAGTTTGCAGGTTTGTGGTTTTGCTAGTTGAACACTCAACTACAATGTTTGTGGACAGTGTGTGAATTACTATGTAATTCTACTAGCAAATGTAGCGCGCATGGTGTACAACTACAAATGGTTATATAGTTCATCACACAGTTTTCAAGACTAATTAAACAAGTTTTGTTCAAAAGTGGAACACTTCAGCTGAAAGTGAACACTGCACGATAATATTGTTAACTCTGGTATAATGGCGGTTTGTCAAACCATTTCTTTTTGTCATGCTGTTGCTTTAATTTTGTGTCCTTTGGAAATCAAGACTGCACGATTATCTATTGTTAATTCTGGTATAATGGCGGCTTGTCAAACCAGTTCTTTTTGTCATGCTGTTGCTTTAATTTTGTGTACTTTGGAAATCTAGACTGCACGATGACCTATCCTTAATTCTGGTATAATGGCGGCTTGACACACTAGTTATTTTTGTCATGCTGTTGCTTTAATTTTGTGTCCTTTGGAAATCGTTAGTCAAACTTAATAAAAAAAACGTCTTATTGTCAGATCCTGGATTCTAATTTTTATTAGCAAACGAAAGCGAGAAAGACAGTGAGAAGGAAAGAAAAAGTGTGTGTGTGTGTGTGTGTGTGTGTGTGTGTGTGTGTGTGTGTGTGTGTGTGTGTGTGTGTGTGTGTGTGTGTGTGTTACAGACAAGCAGCAAGAAAAAAGCGTGTGTGTGTGTAAACGTTTTCTTAGATTTGTATTTTAATGTTAAAAGACTTGCGTTCAAGTCAATATTTGTCTTGTGAATATCAAAAGAGAGTATCAAGACTTGTATTAAAAATAATGGTCTTTTTAAACGATATCAATGACACAAGAACGGATTAACAATAAAGTTAATCATGAGTGAGCGACCACAGAATGATAAGCAAAACGAGGAACCAAGACAAAGACTAACTTGAGCATGTGTTGACATTTAAGAAAAAGGGAACATTTGTCTCAGTTAATCACAAAAAAATACAAATTGTTCACCAAGGAAGTTGTTTGTGCATTCAGAAATTCACGAAATCACTGGGCGTAAAATCACTTTGAAAAAAAGTTCCAAAAGCAGTGTTGCGTGTAAATTTTCGGAGATAATAAATTAGCAGAAAGCAGTAAGTCCACTTGCTGCTCTATGCCCTTTTCTCAGCCAGATATATCGACCAGGATATAATATGGCAGAAAACAGTAAGTCCAATGCTGCTTTTTGCCATTTTTTTAAAATAAGATTTAAGTCGGGATATAATTTGACAGAAAGCAGTATGTCCTCTTTCTGCCTTTTACCATTATTTTTGAGTGAATGAGTTTTGGGAATTAATTCGGCAAAAGGCAGTAAATCCACAAAAATCATTATTTCTAAGTGATGAATCAAATGAGGGTTTTAATATTCATAGCAGAAACGCACAATAATGCCCTACATGTTATCAGCAAACAAAAAAATCATTTAAAGCTTTTCATTCCAAAACAGTGATGCAAACAGAAAATGTCGATTTTCTCGAAACTATGTTTCATGGACTTGCTTCCTTCTGCCTTTACACGGCAGCACAGACACACACACACACACACACACACACACACGTGCACACACACACACAGACACACACTCACACACACACACACGCACACACACACACACACACACACTAACTGCACACACTAACACTAACACTAACACGTCAGTCGTCTCTAAGAGTGGGAATATCACACCCTAAAACACGACACAGTACTGTACAGGTGCTCTTTTACTGGGTAAGTAATTAATCAACACATCATATGATCACCCTAAGACAGAATGGCAAAACTTGGAACAGAGATCGCTTCTTTTCTCGCATAGAGTGAGGTTGAGGGGCCTTGGGTGGTAGCGAAGGGAGGGGGGGGGGGGGGGGGTCTACACAAAATAGATTGCAGGAGTAGGGAGAGGGGGGTGTAGTTCGTGAGCAAAAATGACGTTTTTAGATTTGATGACAGCACAGGGCATTCAAGCGACTCATTGTTTCGAGTCACGGCAGAAATTCGACCTCTCTAATGCACTCCTGTGGATATCCTCAACCCGGCCAACACCACCCCAACCCCAAGCCCACATCTCTTCCTCTAAATCCCCCCCCCCCCCCCCCCCCCCCCCCCCTCCGTCAAGTTTATGGGAGGGCCAAGCGAGGGGTAGGTATAAGCTACAGTGGAACCCCCCTTTTAAGACCCCCCAATTTAAGACTCCTCCCTCTTAAGACCTTGTTTTCACAGACTTTCTGTTCATAACCTCTGTAAAAGTACCCCTATTTTAAGATTCCCTCCTTTTGAAGACCCAATTTTCTATGATTTTTGGAGGTCTTAAAAGGGGGGTTCCACTGTATAGGTCTGTGGCAGGTACCCAGGGAGGGAAGCTAAGACAAACATAAGCCACTGCGTTCGTACCTTCTGCTAGCCTCGTGCTGTTTGCAGTGAAATCGAACCTACCTCTACGTCAGTAGGCTTTCTTGTTGGTTCATGGGATCTGACAGCGAAGGCTAAGTTTTCGTCAGTTCGGGTTTGCATTTCGCAATTTCAAGTTCTCGTGGATCTCTTCCGTCTCTGGGACAACTTGCATGGTCATTACTATTTGCTGTCTTCGTTTTTGTGAGTGTTTTTTTGCCGAGGACATCTTCGTTTGCTTCACTTTGAGGAGTTAACACATCACAGGTCAGTTTACGAAATATTTAAAAAAGAAACCAAGTTTAAAACGCACCGTGTCCCGTTTTCATGTGTAGAAAATGCATACCGTAAAATCCCTAGCATAAGCCCACCCCCCCTGTGCACAGATTTAGGGCAAAATTGGGGGGTGGGCGTTTGCTAGGGATAGACCCCTTTGCACAAAGTAAGTTTTGTGCTCAACCGTGTAATTGAGTGAATACAAACCCCGAAAGCATGTAAGTTAGGTCGTGTGAGTAGAAGTGAAGGAAAAAATAAAAAAAGGACTTTCAGGCAAAGAAGGCCAACCATGAGAGAGAGAGAGAGAGAGAGAGAGAGAGAGAGAGAGAGAGATAAAGAGAGAGAGAGAGAGAAAGAGAGAGAGAGAGAGAGAGAGAGACTGGCTCTTCTGAAAACAACACGAGCATAGTCATTCATATAAATTTATAAAGTAAAAAGAAAATCGCCAGACCTTTGCAAGGACAAACAATAACAACACAATTCCGGGAAAAAGAAACTTGATGAAATGTCGAAATGTCAACACCAATGAAGCCCTTTCTTTCTGTACAGGGAAGAAATTACACGATCGTCTTTGGAAATGAAACGTTAACTGAACTTGGATTTTGTCTTCAAAAGGCCCAATCTTTCTGAGAAAGAAAAACCCACAAACTTAGGAAAAAAAGAGAAGAGAAACTCGAAAAAACATGAACGATGGGTGGGAGTGAGGAGAGGGGACAAAGAATAAGAAAAAAAGGAAAGAAACACGAAAAGGTAAAGAAGGGGGAAAAGATGACTTTTAGAACAGTCTGCACAAATCCTAGTGAAAGTGAGCCTATAGTCTCTTTGAAAAAAGCAGGGTGGGCGTTTGCTAGGTAGTTACCCCTGTGCACAACTTTTGGCCCAAAGTGGGGGGTGGGCGTTTGCTAGATGGTGGGCTTATGCTAGGGATTTTACGGTAGTAGCATGATCAAGCAAGGAGACCGACTGCAATAAAATTCAAAGATGATGGCGTACCTGGTATTTTTAAATAATAGCTCTGGATACCTACTCGAAGTTCACAGTAAACGTTTCTTTGCAGTTTGGTATTTTGTTGTTGTTGATGATGATGTAGTTGTCGTTGTTTTGTGTGTGGTTGTGTTGGTTTTAACGATGTTTTGTGTAGTTTTTATACGTTCATTGTATGTACATTATGATCAAGTGAAAACAACAAGCCTGCTGCTCATGGCGGTCCGGTCCATCAAAATAAACTTACAATCAGAAATAATTGAGAAAATGGCAGACAGTCAGGTTATTACATAAGTTGCAAAAACATTCAATCAGTTTAACACAAAATATCTTCCAAATTTAGAAGAGGAAGAAAACCACACACACGCACAGAATGAAGAGAAAAAAAAAACACAAAAACGGTGGTAGTGGTGGTGGCGGAGGTGGTGGTGGTGGTGGTGGTGTTGTTCATTGTTATTCTTTACCGATTTACCTTATTCATACTAAAATCAACCGGTAACTTTGTAATCGAGGGATCGGTCTGTTTCGGTTCTCGCCTGAGCATTTTGATTCGGCAATCACTGATGACGGACGCTTTGTCAGAACTCTTTTTTTTTAAACGCTGCGTATTTTTTATCATTTATTGTGTGGGGATGATTGTTGGTGAAACTAGGACGAATGTTAGGGAAACTAGAAAGGAAGAAGGAAGGAAAGAAAGAAAGAAATAAAGAAAGAAAGATAGATAGATAGAAAGAAAGAAAGAAAAAAAGGAAGAAAGAAAGAAAAAAAGAAAGAAAGAAAGATAGAAGAAAAGGAAGAAAGAAGTGAAGAAAGAACACAAGAAAGACAGAAAGAAAAAAAGAAAGAAAGAAAGAAAGAAAGAAAGAAAGAAAGAAAGAAAGAAAGAAAGAAAGAAAGAAAGAAAGAAAGAAAGAAAACAAAAGAAAAAAAAGGGAAAGAAAGATTGAAAAGATTCTTTTTTTTTTTACTGGCATGGCAGGCGGACTATTTTCAGCAGAATCCCTCTCCAATTCGTATTGAAATACAGAAGAAACACACCATCCGCTCCTTCCGCTGTGAACAATAGATCAAGTACATTTTACAACGAAAATCACTTTCTCTCAGCCAGAAAGGGTTCGCCTCAATGTATTCAGGTTGAAAACAAAAATCAATTCCGCGACTATTTTCATAACAGCTTTCGTATTCAATCTGAAATGTTTGACTTTTTTAATTTTTTAAAAGCAAAAGAGAGAGAGAGAGAGAGAGAGAGAGAGAGAGAGAGAGAGAGAGAGAGAGAGACAGACAGACAGACAGACAGACAGACAGACAGACAGACAGAGAGACAGGGAGAGAGAGAGAGGGAGAGAGAGAGGGAGAGGATGAGAGCGAGAGAGAGAGAGAGAGAGAGGGAGAGGATGAGAGCGAGATAGAGAGAGAGAGCGAGTGAGAGAGAGAGAGAGAGAGAGAGAGAGAGAGAGAGAGAGAGAGAGAGAGAGAGAGAGAGAGAGAGAGAGAGAGCTTTCACGTGTATGTTTTCACACTTTTAGCTTAAAAAGCTGCGCTATTTCTAATGTGCTTTAACTAAAGTACACAACAGTATGTTTACTTGCTCTTGAAAGTACGGAGTCACATTACATGCAGTTGTTTCCCTTTTCGTGCTGTAATTATATAGACCCACTTCTTCTTTCCGGCCTGTCGTGTCAGCTAGTTACTGACCTGAGATCGAGAAAACTTTTTAACCAACCAATGTTCCGCGTTTGCTTATCGAGGAAGTTGAAAACGGATCCCTTTTTAGTTCACTTCAGGCATCGAGTGATTCCCTTCTCTTTTTCCTGCTTAAGTTCTTTCTTCAAGGTGTTACCAAAATAGCTGCTGTGGATCGAACTACACACTTTTAACCTCACATGCAGACACATATATACCCGCCCGCAAATGTATAAACTCATGTTCACATTCGCTGATGCAGACCCACAACCATCAGAATCAGACACAAAAGCACCGACAGACAGACAGACAGGCAGACAGACAGACGGACGGGAAGACGGACAGGCACAAAGGTAGACAGACAGACAGAAAGACTGACAGAAAGACAGACCAGCAGAGAAATTATTATGCATGCACGTTTGCAAACATACCTATCAAATCCACCCATATCCCACTCCCAAACATACTCTTTTTACATTTAGTCAAGTTTTGACTAAATGTTTTAACATAGAGGGGGAATCGAAACGAGGGTCGTGGTGTATGTGTGTGTGTGTGTGTGTATGTGTGTGTGTGTGTGCGTGCGTGCGTGCGTGCGTGTAGAGCGATTCAGACCAAATTACTCGGCCGATCTTTATGAAATTTTACATGAGAGTTCCTGGGATTGATATCCCCGAACGGTTTTTTCCTTTTTTCGATAAATGTCTTTGATGACGTCATATCCGGCTTTTCGTGAAAGTTGAGGCGGCACTGTCACGCTCTCATTTTTCAACCAAATCGGTTGAAATTTTGGTCAAGTAGTCTTCGACGAAGCCCGGACTTCGGTATTGCATTTCAGCGTGATGGCTTAAAAATTAATTGATGACTTTGGTCATTAAAAATCTGAAAATTGTAAAAAAAAATAACAAATTATAAAACGATCCAAATTTACGTTTATCTTATTCTCCATTATTTTCTGATTCCAAAAACATATAAATATGTTATATTTGAATTAAAAACAAGCTCTGAAAATTAAAAATATAAAAATTATTATCAAAATTAAATTTTCCAAATCAATTTAAAAACACTTTCATCTTATTCCTTGTCGGTTCCTGATTCCAAAAACATATAGATATGATATGTTTGGATTAAAAACACGCTCAGAAAGTTAACACGAAGAGAGGTATAGAAAAGCGTGCTATCCTTCTCAGCGCAACTACTAAACCGCTCTTCTTGTCAATTTCACTGCCTGAGCGGTGGACTGACGATGCTACGAGTATACGGTCTTGCTGAAAAATTGCATTGTGTTCAGTTTCATTCTGTGAGTTCGACAGCTACTTGACTAAATGTTGTATTTTCGCCTTACGCGACTTGTTATTTTATTTTTTTATGTTTTTATTCATGTATAAATTATCGTGTACTCCGTCCTTGTTCAAATCATAGGCTGATTCGGTTGACCAAAGAGTGACAAGTCATGATGTCGCATTCATGAGATGGGGTCCATTGTATGTGATCTTAATCATACAGATGATTCCTGAGGATATGGGTTTCGAAAGTTTCGGGGGTTAAATTTAAACTCCAAGAACTCTCGGAGATAGAAAGCACCTGCACTGACCACACATGCAGACGACAAAACAGATGGACAAACAGACAGACAGACAGACAGACAGGCAGACAGGCAGGCAGACAGACAGACTTCTCCCAAAACACACCCAAGCACACACACACACACACGCACAAGCGCACGAACACACTGGCACACACACAGACGCACACACACATACGTACGTACACGCACACTCGCACACACACACACACACACACACACACACACACACACACACACACACACACACACAGGACCTGAAACGTGACAACAACGCCCTGAACGCCCGAAATAAAACACTTGGATCGAAGACACGTTCTTTATACGCGTGTTTCCTGGCCCCACTTCACCACAGTAAACACTGCTCAGACAACATGGTCCTTGCAGGGTCAGTGACGTCACTGCTGGTGCACAGGCGTGGAATT
>NC_090246.1:71955285-71982785 GCF_037325665.1 Littorina saxatilis | reverse complement strand
ACGTTGTGTTTTCTCCGTCGTCTTTCTTTTGATGGTGTGCCGGAAATGAGAGCAGATAATCGCAAAGTGTCTCAAGTTGTTCTCGTCAATACAAAGTCACCCAACATTCCAACATTCGGACCCACTAGTTATCAAATTAGCGCTAGAAAAATAGTGCATTTGTTTGGGCCGCGTATCATAGGATCTTGTTTGTTTGTTTAGAATTGTTTCATGATACGTGTATTTAATTTGAAAACAATCTTATTGAAACCAAATTCAGCGCTGTGGCGTCGGTACTACTTGGAAAGGCGGTGTGTGTTTCACGCTCTGTGTGAGACAAAGTGACAGATTCGTGTTTTTATTTCGATAGATACATTTTGAAGAGTTTCAGCGTTAATGGATATTCGGGTGGACCTTAGATGGCGCAGTGTGGAAATGAACTTCCATTTCTCATGTCCCTGATTTCTTGACGTCTAAGAAAAATCAAACTTCTTTGAAGTTTTTGCTCAGAAATGTCGAGAAAAAACACACACCTATTTTTCCTTGTTGGAAGAACAAAGCCTTAGATCGATTTTAATTGCACTCAAATAAGACGATTAAGTTAGCTGTGTTTGATTCTCAGTGTGGAATATGTGAAGACGTGCACATTAGAAAGACTGTGAAATATTGTATGTTGTACATATTGTGAGAAAGTTTCACATGCGTAGAGTTCGCTTTTCCGTTCATATATATATATATATATATATATATGTGAGATGAACTTACACTTAAAAAGGCTTTCAGACAATCACCATGCTATGCTTATTATTCGCAGATTTTGACAGATAAATGTGTTCATTTCTTACATTTTTATTGTTGTTGTCTGTTTTGTGGGATGCTAACTTTTTACATTTAGTCAAGTTTTGACTAAATGTTTTAACGTAGAGGGGGGAATCGAGACGAGGGTCGTGGTGTATGTGTGTGTGTGTGTCTGTCTGTCTGTCTGTCTGTGTGTGTGTGTAGAGCGATTCAGACTAAACTACTGGACCGATCTTTATGAAATTTGACATGAGAGTTCCTGGGTATGATATCCTCAGACGTTTTTTTCATTTTTTTGATAAATGTCTTTGATGACGTCATATCCGGCTTTTCGTGAAAGTTGAGGCGCACTGTCACGCTCTCATTTTTCAACCAAATTGGTTGAAATTTTGGTCAAGTAATCTCCGACGAAGCCCGGACTTCGGTATTGCATTTCAGCTTGGTGGCTTAAAAATTAATTAATGACTTTGGTCATTAAAAATCTGAAAATTGTAAAAAAAATATTTTTTTATAAAACGATCCAAATTTACGTTCATCTTATTCTCCATCATTTTCTGATTCCAAAAACATATAAATATGTTATATTTGGATTAAAAACAAGCTCTGAAAATTAAAAATATAAAAATTATTATCAAAATTAAATTTTCGAAATCAATTTAAAAACACTTTCATCTTACTCCTTGTCGGTTCCTGATTCCAAAAACATATAGATATGATATGTTTGGATTGAAAACACGCTCAGAAAGTTAAAACGAAGAGAGGTACAGAAAAGCGTGCTATCCTTCTCAGCGCAACTACTACCCCGCTCTTCTTGTCAATTTCACTGCCTTTGCCATGAGCGGTGGACTGACGATGCTACGAGTATACGGTCTTGCTGCGTTGCATTGCGTTCAGTTTCATTCTGTGAGTTCGACAGCTACTTGACTAAATGTTGTATTTTCGCCTTACCGGACTTGCTTCTATTGTTTAGTACCGATACGTGAGGTAATTGAGAGGAACAACGTTTGGCAAACATGTACTAAAAATAAAAAATAAAATTGTAATTTGTTTTTAAACACACACTGTTGTACATTTGTTCAACCGTGCTTGGGAGACAGTCTGAAGACACTTACCGCGCGTACAGATTGCCAAATTAAACCCTTCAACAGTATAAGAGACAGTTATTTAACACCCTCTTCAGGTGCTTCTTTGCATATGTAGTTGAGATTTCAAGTCTCTGACATGCACTTGCGATCCGCATGCTGGTTGGTGGGGATTACCAGTAGGATTAGCATGGTGTTGTGAATATGGACTGCCTTCGGTAGTGCGTTGAACGATATGCGACCAGGAAGTGTTGGATGAATATTTGATGTTTATCCCTTGCCGTTGTGCTCCTGTTGTTTGCCTGATACACGTTATAACGTCTTAGTCTCAAGAACGTTATGGACTAAGGGGAGTGTTGCTTCGTTATGTTAATTTATCCTAAGTTAAAGTGTCTCGTTCTACAGACTGGTCTATAACTTCCAACATGGAAAATGGTGAGCGTTGTTCTGTTTTGTTAGTTATACTGTAAGTTACTCGTCTAAGTCCCAATACTAAACTAACTTCTGATAAGGAAAATGATGAGCTTTGCTTTGTTCCGTTAGTTATAACGCATACAACTTATGTAGCGTCCGGATCTCAAGAGCAAGAGCTTCCAAGATGGATGTGCGTTACTTAGTTCTATTGCTTATACTGTAAGTAATAGTGTCCAATTTTCAAGAAATGTTTAATGTTGAACAAGGGAAATGGAGAGCGTGGCTTTGCTATCTTTGTTGACCGTAGGTTATATATTCCATACTTCCATAATAACATCCTGAAGAAGGCAGTTTGCCGAAATATTGAAAAAGAAAAATCTAACCTGGTTACTGATGTGTCCACTTTTGTTTAAACAGAAACCATTTTTGGTAAGCTTATATAGGCCTACTTCATCAATATTCTGTTAGCTTACCGTCGCTGACTTCTTCAGGATGGTATGGACAACTCGTTAGTAATGACGGCACGTGATGTAAATTATAGCGTCTAATATAAGTCTCCATACTAGACTTACTTCTGACATGGGAAATGGTGAAATTTGCTTTGTTCTGTTGTACTATAAACAATAGCATCCAAATCTTGAGAGCAATTGTCTAATTTTCAACATGTAAAATAGTGAGCATTGCTTTGTTCTAGTAGTTTTTTGGTATATACTATTCATCATCGCCTAAGACTCGTCACAGTTAAATTCCCAGCCGTTGCTTTGTTCTCTCGGTTATAATGTAAGTTGTCGCGTTTGAGTCTCAATGGTGAGCGTTGCTTCGTTCTGTTCTTTATTCTGCTCGGTTTCAAGCATTCAAAGAGAATTTTGCTTTTCGAATGTCAGCAATTTTACGAGCAGATCTGTCATTTTCGCCGTATACTGCTACAAGAATTTTGTTTTGTGCATGTAGGAGGCTGGTTGTACAGTGGAACCCCCCTTTTAAGACCCTCCTATTTAAGACTTCTTCCTTTTTAAGACCCTCCTTTCTCAGATCTTCTGTTCATAGCCTCTGTGAATTAAACTCAATTTTAAGACTCCCTCCATTTTAAGGCCCAATTTTCTTAAATTTTGAAGGTCGTAAAGGGGGGGGGGGGGGGGGTGTTCCACTGTACTCGTAGCCTACCGTAGTTTGTGTACTCCGATTTGTGTGAGTGTTTGTTACATGGCTTTTTTTTGTTGTTCTGTTTTTGTACAAGTGCGCGCTAGGAGAGCAATACCAACTACATTAAAGTTGCATAAACTAATGAATTGTTCCACACTAAGTGACTATGAGGCTTCCTTTCAACGTTTGAACATTGACGAAATACCTATAGTCAAGCGACGTGTGTTTCCAAGAAGGTATAACATTCAGTTGATTCTAAAGAGGTACGCCTACGTACAGGCTTAACAAACCCCTGACAATAAAAAACATAGTGACGCAGGTGCTTCAAAGACAACAATACCCCAACACAATGACTTGCCGTGCAATTTTGTTTGGCCTCGTAATATAATCCTTCGCTGGAGTTCTTGCCCAAATTGTTTTTCCCTCAATCGTCGTATCACGATTAGATTGATTACAGACTTGCTTTAACCAAACGCGACAACATTCGTGGACAAAATTATTATCCGAAAGGTGTTTTTTTCAAGTAGTTTTACCACCCTTTCAATGTGTTACTTTGAACAAGAGACGGGACAACGCTTTCTGACGCTTTTCCTCATATCTCATATCAACAAAATGGAAGGTTTCTTTTTACTTCGGGTACAAAGATGCACTTGTTCTTATCACACACACACACACACACACACACACACACACACACACACACACACACACACACACACACACACACACACACACACACACACACACACACACGCACACACACACGCACGCGCGCACACACACACACACACACACACACACACACACACACATACACACACACAAAAACACACATACACACACACTCACACAAACACCAACCAAACAAAGAACCAAATACAAAAACACAATAAGCAAACAATCAAACTATTCTTATAACCAAAGACTTTGCGCATGCGTAAAATTGGATTGGAAGTTAAAGTGTATGCATGTTACAGTGTTTATACGTTCATCGGTATCCTGTTGGTATTTATGTGGAAATATCGGGAAAAGATGATAATTCCTGCCGGTTTACATAGCATTTCCTTTAACAAGAAATAAAAAGAAGCCATTTTTGCATTTCTTCAGGTTTAAGTGTAAGCTATTACCTACTGGTACATATCTGATATGTTCTTCGTGTCTTTTATACAATACTGGTGCAACACTTCGTTTTCTCATCCCCACCCCCAACCCCTGGAATTGTGCCCCCACATACAAGTTTTTAATTAGCTTTTGGACCCAGGAGGCTAAGAAACCACACAACAACAACATTAATCCAATACTGTACAGGAATAGTGACACAATAATCACAAAGCATTACAATCAACAACGTCATGATGCAAACTCCAAACAAAACAATGATCACAGATAATTACGACCTTCGATCGCTTTTACAGGTCACGGGACCAAAGGCCATTTTGACGACCGAGGTCTGGCTGGCCAGCTCCCCAGTCGCCAGATTCATCAGTCTGCCCTGCGCACCAAGGTAGGCCGCAACAGCATCGCCAGTGACGACAGCAAGAAGTCTTCCCTTGCAATTATGTCGGTGAGTCGAGTGTCAGTTGCTGGTTGGCGACTGTAAAGGCGGTCCATAATTCAGCCCGAAGTCGACTTCGTGAAGACTTCGCGAAATCTTGTTACCCAAAACTCAGTGCTCAAGCTTCGTGCGGTCAGCTTCGTGAAGTATACCTTGCGTAGTCGACTTCGCCCAGTTAAAGACAGGCTTAAGCTCAAGTGTTTCACTTTTGAACACACTTTTGTTTGTAACCAGTCGTGTGCAGATACTATACAATTGTTAGTAGCAAAAGTAGGACACTTTGTTTTCACATGAAATAGTGTTAACAATGTGTACTGCATAACATTTCGGGTTCAAGTTGTGTCTCTGAATAAAATAATTTGTGTTCGAATTTGTACATGCATTTTTCTATCTCTGTTTGTAGACGTGTACTCATCCATGTTTGTGCGTCACAATGACCTTTTCTAAGAACAGGCCATTAATAAATATTCATTGCTTTTATTATTGTCTTTGCATCCGTTGTCTAGACCTTAATTTCGGACAATGTCTGTTCCTGGACGTGTACTTACCCCTTTTTAGACGTCAATATGTCCTCTTCTTAGAAAGGGCCGTTAATAAATGTCTATTATTAGTAATTTTATCTTTGCATCCGTTGTCTAGGCCTAATTACTATCAACAATGTCTGTTTCTAGACGTGCACTCACCCATTTGTGTACGTTGCTAGCTGTAAGCTTTTCTGAAAAAGGGCCATTAATTAATAAATGATCATTATTATTAATATTATCTTTCCATCCGTTGTCTAGGCCTTAATGTCGACAATGTCTGTTTCTGGACGTGTACTTACCCATGTTTGTGCGTCACAATGACCTGTTCAGAGACAGGGACATTAATTATATATCTTTGCATCAGTTGTCTAGGCTTTAATCTCGACAATGTATGTTTCTATACGTGTACTCCCCCATGTGTGTACGTTGCTAGCTGTAAGCGCTTCTAAAAAAGGGCCATAAATAATTGTTCATTATTATTAATATGATCTTTGCACTCGTTGTCTAGGTCTTAATATCGACAATGTCGCGGAGGAACCGCGTGGGGCCGGACACGGAGGAAGCAGAGAAGGCCGCCCAGCAGTTCCAGTCCATCACCACGGAGGAGGAGCGTCACAAAGTGCTGCACACCATCCGCCAGCTGCCCAGCCCCATGGCCACCAAGATGCAGCTCAAGTAAGACCCCATGTATCACTACAAATGTTCATGCCAGCCCTATGGCCACAAAGATGCAGCTCAAGTAAAACCCCATGTACCACTATAAATGTTCATACCAGCCCCATGGCCACAAAGATGTGGCTCAAGTAAAACCCCATGTACCACTATAAATGTTCATGCCAGCCCCATGGCCACAAAGATGCAGCTCAAGTAAAACCCCATGTACCACTATAAATGTTCATACCAGCCCCATGGCCACAAAGATGCAGCTCAAGTAAAACCCCATGTACCACTATAAATGTTCATACCAGCCCCATGGGCACAAAGATGCAGCTCAAGTAAAACCCCATGTACCACTATAAATGTTCATACCAGCCCCATGGCCACAAAGATGCAGCTCAAGTAAAACCCCATGTACCACTATAAATGTTCATACCAGCCCCATGGCCACAAAGATGCAGCTCAAGTAAAACCCCATGTACCACTATAAATGTTCATACCAGCCCCATGGCCACCATGATGCAGCTCCAGTAAGACCCCATGTAAAACTAGAGATGTTCATACCAGCCCCTTGGACACCAAGATGCAGCTCAAGTAAGACCCCATGTATCACTATAAATGTTCATACCAGCCCTATGGCCACAAAGATGCAGCTCAAGTAAGACCCCATGTAAAACTAGAAATGTTTATACTAGCCCCATGGCCAAAAATATGCAGCTCAAGTAAGACCCCATGTACCGCTAGAAATGTTCCTCGGAGAAACAATCCTCCCTGTGCTCCCAGGGTAGGTCATATGAGCCAGGAGCTAAGGGTGGGGCAACCCCTACAGAAAACCTAGAGGGCTGAAGTCGGAGGTAGGGAGCCTGCATGGCGCTTCTCGAACAAATCACTGTACCACGCAACATCTGCCAAGATTAAAAATGTTCATACTCAACCCCCGAGCCATCGAGGCCCCGTGTTTTTAGGTCATGGATCCTTTTGTCTTTTTGGAACTTCTTATTCAGTCAGTTTTCGAGGCACCTGCTAACTATTAGACAGGTGTCTCCTGTGCCAAACTTGAAGGAAACAAACCATGGGTCGGATCGATTTAAACTGAGCTTTGTTTTTGATTTCAACCCATGGCAATGCGACCCCGCTGGTTCTCAGTGCGCAGTGCAATTCTCTAGTCGTCAAATCTTTACTTGGCGTCGATTATTGCGTTATAGCAGTATTGAATACAGTCAGTAGGATGTTCTTGGCTGTTTAGGAATACAGCGTTATAGCAGCATACCACTTCACTGTTATTTGCTGCACGTGAATGGTTTAACACTTTTTTCATAGCTGTAGAACACAATGAGAGAGAGAGAGAGAGAGAGAAAGAGAGAGAGAGAGGAGAGAGAGAGAGAGAGAGATGAGAGAGAGAGAGAGAGAGAGAGACGGACAGACAGACAGACAGACAGACAGACAGACAGACAGACACACAGACACACACACAAAAAGACAAAAAAGACAAAAAGACACAAAGACAGACAGGCAGGCAGAGACAAAGGGACAGTTTTGTGCTTGTGGGTGTGTGTTGAAGAAACTGCAGCGTTATTTTCCACAATGGTTTGCAGCTTGTACGAATATCAGGTTTCAAGACCATACATGAGATCACTTGAGCAGTCTGACCAAGGAATAAAAAAAAAACAATTACGCTTGAACGTTATATGCCGACACGAGAAAGATTGCTAGGTAAAAATTGCTGGAATCCACCCGATGTTTCCTAAATGTTACTTGATCTCCATTCTCCCACAACAGAACTCATTGTTCATTGCTCTGTTTAAAGTTGCACTTTGTGCTGCCATAAACCACACTAGGCCGTGCAGTTGATTTACGATTGATGATTTATGAGGAACTGGTAGAAAGGATCCCCTACATTGAAATTGATGCAGTAGGATGAGGTCGAGAAGGGTATCTAGAGTGCTTATTCCCGCACGTAACGGTAAACGCAATAAACCACACGTTTATTGCAGCTTAAAGTTGACCGATACAAATAATTTCTTTTTTCAGGAAGAGAAAGACACCGTGACTGTTTTCTTTGATAAATACTGTTATCTCGTTGTTTTAACTTTTGATTCTCTTGGGTTGTGTTTCAGAGAGAAAACACGTCTTGGTAGATGTAAGTTATTGTACAACACTTCGTGGTTTTTGTGTCTTTTTGTTCAGGCATCTCATGGGTCAATCTTTTTTTTTTTTTTTTTTTTTTTTTTTTTTTAACAGCGCTTATTAGTTTAGTAGACCAATGGCTGACAAACATTAATAATAATCAGTTCTGTGCTGCTCTATTTGTTGACTTTGCTAAAGCTTTTGACCTAATTGACCATAAACTCCTTATCAAAAAGCTTGAGATTTATGGAATTGCAACAGATTCCATAAACATTTTAACATCTTTCCTGTCAGACAGACAGCAAAGTACTTATCTGAAACAATCATACTCTTGTAAGCAAACAGTAAGATTTGGAGTACCACAAGGTTCTATTCTTGGTCCATTACTATTTTCTATATATATATAAACGACCTACCTCTATTTGTAAAATGCATGTGTGAACTATTTGCAGATGATACTACAATTCATTCTAGTCACCAAGATCTTATTAAACTAGCAAATATCCTCCAAGAAAACATTGAACAATTACTTGAATGGTCAGAACTAAACCATATGTCACTGAATCCAAATAAAACTAAATGCATGCTACTTTTTTTTTTTTTTTTTTCATGGGTCAATCTTGATAGAATAATAATGACGAAGGCCAGATACAAACATTAAACATACATCAATGCTTATTCTTGTTACCCTCAAAAAATAAAGAATTGTCATTGTAATTCTAATTTTTTTGACAAGATGAACATCTTACTCTGAAAAACAAAGCGTAACTAATGTAAACACTTTTCTCGAAAAAAGATATGCATAAAACTAATACGCCGTTTGACACCAGTTCAGTGCATGTGCACTCTAGTGATGTCTTTGTAAATGATAACATGGACCAGTGGGTTTGAACTACTTTCGGGCTGGTAACGAAATTTCCTGTTCATGCTTGGAGATGACATGCTTATTGGCCCTCAATGGAAATTAAACACTCTGCGTGATTTATAGTGCTGTGTGGATCGTTGAGCGCGGGTTTCTGGTATTTACATGTGGCCAACGTTTTACTTGCCCTGTATAGTATTTCTGTTTACATGGAGACACCGGCACAAGGAGGTCAATAATATACTGAACTCCAAAAGAAACGCAAGATTAAGAAATTTAATCTCATTCTTTGGCATTTCATTTTGACGAGATATAATCGAACGAATTTCACGAAAATTGGTACAAAGCATCTTGGGGCAATGTTCTTTGATTGTCACTAACAAAAAAACGTTACCGAAAGAAAGTTCTCATCGCCAGGCTCAGTAACGCGTGTGTCCCCCATTGGCGTTGACAAGGGCCTGACATCTGGCTCTCATGGAGCGCACCAGGCGGTTGACGGTGTTCCTGGAGGTTTCTGTAGCCGGGAGGAACGGTTGGCGCAGGTGCTGACGGTAGATGACCCGGTCCTGGCGAGCAGTAGTCACACGAGGTCGTCCGCTTCTAGCGCCATCCCGGGTGCTGCCGCTGGCTTGGAATCGGGTCCACAGACGACAGATGGTCGAGGTTGCCACGCCCATGACATTTGCAATGGCAGTTGGGCGATTTCCAGCTTGCAATCGCCCGATTGCTCTCTCCCGGTCAATGGCGCTCAGTCTTGGCATGCTTCTACTGTACAAATGGCTGATTTCAGACAGTGGACGGAGACAGGTTTTTGTTCCTTGTGTGAGCTGAGTACTGTTAACGAAAAAAATCAGGTCTGGCAGCTTTTGTGTGGGCTGCGCGAGCGAAAAACAGTCTCAATCTTCAGCACGCTGCAGAGAGCGCACTCTGGGCGCTGCACACGTGATTTTCACAGGCTACGTGCAGGACACTATGCTAACTCATGCTCGTGCAGAATTTTCACCTGAAACCCACCTTTAGTGCATGAATTTTAACAAAACCTTAAATAACTCTTAACTTGCGTTTCTTTTGGAGTTCAGTATATAAGTCGTTGAATAAAGGTAAAAATAGACATGGGCGAAAAGACATACAGAGCGCCAGCAATGCAATGCAACAACTCATCCACATTAGCTTGCACACACACAATCATGCACGCACGCACATAGTCATGCACGTTTACATTAAACACACACACACACACACACACACACACACACACACACACACACACACACAATGAGACAGAGAGAGAGAGTCAGAGAGAGACAGAGACAGAGAGAGAGAGAGAGACAGAGAGAGAGAGACAGAGAGAGAGAGAGAGAGAGAGAGAGAGAGAGAGAGAGGGGGGGGGGGGTCAAATTCGTATTTCAAATCTTTGAGTGTCTCGATGTTTTCTTTACTGTCGAAATAAGTATGTTTCTTCAGTTTCTGTGAAGCTTATTTGCTGCATGGTGAAACTGACATTACTGGAATGTAACTGCCTGAGAAAGACAATCGTGTCGTGGCTGCGGTTAATTATCTTCGACAAATCTGAACATCAGTCGCTCTACAGGAAAATACAATGTATTCGAGAGACCCCTTTTCGGAAAATGGGACAATGAGATTGTTCTCGTGTATGTATGTTTGGCTAAACATGTATCCAACTTGTACCTGATGCAACGCAAGCAAGTACGGAAGGACCGAACTTGAACTCTCTTGAAGTCTCTTCAACTTTCTCGAGTACCGTCACATCACTTCAGATGACAGATAGCACGGAGTAAACCCGTGCGAACGTCCGCTCTTGAGAACGTCTGCACAGTTTGCCATTGCGGACCATTTGATGACTAGTATTTGAGAAAGAAAACATTGTGTTTTACAACTCAAAAGCGGATGGACAGTTTCATTCTTGTGTTGCTCACATTAGAGCAGTACTGGTTTCACTAGTGACAATGATGACAAGCTTTTTGAATGGATGTTTATTGGTGATTGATAGGACATTTCGTTTTGTGTTAGTTTTAGAGATACTTGTGTTTGAACATGTCAGGAGACATTTGTGTTTCTTGGAATTTTAAGCAAAAAGCACTTGAAGAAATGTATTTTGTCAGGTGGTGGAAGGGGAGGTGAGTAGTGTGTGGGGGGGGGGAGGCTGGATAGGAGGAATCTTATAATAATAATGGATACTTATTAATTGCCCTTTCTCACTAGAGCTCATGGCGATGTACACCAGCAACAGCGTCAGTGCACACACACACACACACACACACACACACACACACACACACACACACACACACATCAATCAATCAATCAATCAATCAATGAGGCTTATATCGCGCATATTCCGTGGGTACAGTTCTAGGCGCTCTGCAGTGATGCCGTGTGAGATGAAATTTTATACGGCCAGTAGATTGCAGCCATGTCGGCGCATATTTACCTTTCACGGCCTTATTCCAAGTCACACGGGTATGGTAGACAATTATTAACTGTGCCTAAGCAATTTTGCCAGGAAAGACCCTTTTGTCAATCGTGGGATCTTTAACGTGCACACCCAATGTAGCATACACGGGGGGTGGTTCGGACACCGAAGAGAGTCTGCACACAAAGTTGACTCTGTGAAATAAATTTCCGCCGAACCTGGGATCGAACTCGCGCTGACACACACACACACACACACACACACACACACACACACACACACACACACACACACACACACACACACACACACACTAAAATACAGTTTGTGGATAACAATACTATAAAGACTATCCTTAAAAACTCTGTTTATAAGTTGAATGGACTGTATTTGCTGTGAATATGAATCCCGAGTCTCAGCCTAAAGATGCAAATGCACTGCACAGATTGAAAGGAAACAGTTTTATTATTTTAGAACTTCAAAACAAGTTGAACGTGGGTTACTAGCACCATATTTACATTACCGTCGCTTTGAAGTGTGCTTTTACATTTGAGCTATAAAATACATCTCTAAACGCACGACAGGAAATACATCGGAAAATACTTGACAAGAACGGTGCAGTAACCCCTGGCCGATTTTCAAATCACGGAAGTAATCAATAAAATCTGGTTTTGAAAATGACTCGTTCCTTCAATCTCTTATTTGCTGCTATGCTGCGTTAGAAAACAGTGGTTCAAAATTCACATCAGGTGTAATATGTATAAGTTACAGCTCCGTCCATCCATGATATCGCGTGGTATTTTGTCGAGACTGGGTCAATGAATATGATGACGTCACTCGAGGCTCTGCCGAGAGTGATTTCATTATATTCATTTACCCCGTCGAGAAAAAATACCACGCGATACCATGGATGATTCGATCGGAGCTGTAACGTATATATGGCATGACCAAAGTAAGGAGAAGTTGTAGAACTATATTTTGTGTCAAGGCGCAATTTTAACACTACGCTGGAACGCTGAAGAAGAAGAACACCACGCACGAAATAAACGTTAAGTGATAAGGCCTAAAAAAAAAATAGGTGTGGTTACGGTAACCCGACCTTCCCTATTTTTAGGGGCCGACCCTTAACTTTTTATTACATTTGTCAAAAAAAAAGAAAAAAAAAGAAAACGAGTGCAGAAAACGCAATGAAAGCGAAATCGCCCGAGTCGCACACTTATTTCCCTGTCAAGTAGGTTTAATTTGTACACATTAGAAAAAAAAGTTTAAAAAAAAAAAGTGATTGTCTACCTTCCTACCCTATTTTTTTTGGCTATGTTACCGTAACCACACCTATTTTTTTTTTGGCCTAACGTTGTGCGGTTGCTACCCACGTGCTGCAGCTGTAAATTTCGTTCAGGTTTTCCATTTACTTGTCACTGCGGCCGGCTGCGCAAGTTATTTTGCCTAGGTCAAGGCCGAACTTTAGGCCTGCGGAGAAATATCGCTGGATATTTTCTCACTAGAATAACAGAGAGAAAGAAGGGAAGTCATGCTATATACACTCTTTCCTGGAAACACAGAGCACAGCGACTGAGGAAATAAACCACCTCATTCAACAAGCCGTGAACATTTTCCAATACGGGCTGTGTCTGCAGGGTCTCCTTTCTTTTGTGATCCTATTTCTTTTGTTATCCCTTTTTTTCTGTTTTAAATATCTTTTGTATGAGTAATGATTGATTTCTCTTCCTTCTTACTCCACATCTTCTCCCCCACCTTCTGGATTAGATATGTTATAGATTACTTTTTGGCGTGCTGCCTGGGCAGTGTCCTGTTAGTTTGTTTGTGTGTTTATATTTTGTTTCGTTTGTTTGTTTCGTCGTTTGTTTGTTTGTTTGTTTGTTTGTTTGTTTGTTTGTTTGACGTCCCTCTAGAGAAACCTTTGTTTGTTCGTCAGTTTGCCAGAGGAATCTCGTGCTTGTTCTATTTTGACAGAATGAACAGTTTGCTCTTATTCCATACTGAACTCTGAAAAACAAGGCGTACCTAATATAAAACTTTTCTCCACAAATACATGCGTAAAAACACCCATTTCACACTTCTTCGGTGCATGAACATTCTACTGATGTCTTTGTAAATGGTAACAACAATAGTTATGAACTATTTGGTAACGGGACTTCCTGGTTGTGCAAATGTTATGCAGATTTAGTTAAGAGGAACTATATATATATATATATTTATGTAAACTGCGAATAGCTATGCAGACAAAGTTTCTTCAGTAGGTACACCTTGTTTTTCAGAGTTCAGTATGGTGTAAGAGTAAACTGTTCATTCTGTCAAAATAAACAAGCAAAGAAACACGAGATTCCTTATGGTTACACAAGTCCCATTTATCCGTTTCTCAAAGCACTGGTTATACTACAAGCATCACATGCACATGCATTGCACTAACAGAAAACTGCCTTAAAATACAAATAAAGAACGTTGGAGAGACAAATAATGTTAAACAAAATCAATTTTGTTATTTACTCACCATGTCAAAGACATACAGATTTCCGACACTGGCTTTGTCTTGGTGAACAAAGATCTCTTCTGTTTTTCTTTAACACAGTTTTCTACAAGATTGTATATTGTACTGCGCTAGCTGTTATCATTATGGGCTTAGCAAAGCACGAATCCCCCAGCTGACATAATGACCATGTGTGGACGTAATTATTGGGGTCGGACCTATAGCTTGGCGGTGTCACTTTTGAGGACCTACCCATTCTGTGAACAGGATCAAATGCATGTTTTATAATCTTAAGCTCGTGTTTTGTGGATTGGTTCGTCAATGGTTGTACACCACAAAGAGAAACAAGGCTAAGTAAAGCAACGTCACAGTCAACCTGCAAGTCGGTGACGGGAGTGTTTCAGCGGATAAGTGCCTGGAAGGCAGTGAAATAATCTGTAACTTGTAAGGAAAGGTTGAGCTTGTGGTCTTTGATTAGATTCAGTTAAAGTTAGGTCCGTTTCCTCTTGAAGTGGATGTGTGTGAAACACTCGGATTGTACAATTTGCAGTGGATTTCACGAGAAATGGATGAAGGCAGTTCAGGCTGGGTAATAATACTGTACAATGATGACCTGGTGTAGCATTAGACAATGAAATGGCCAGAACAACAACTGATAGCATAAATACGTTTTGACAGCCACAAAATACGGACCACATACGGATAATCGATTCAACAGTGGCCAAGTCATCACCCGGAGCGCCGATAAAATTAACAAAAAGATTAACTGGAACCATTCAGTGCTCACGCGATTCACGGTCATCAGCCCTATCTCTAACAATCAGCTTGAAAGCTACTCACGATGTCTCTGAACAGGAAAATTAAAGTGAAACCATTCGTCGGCGTTGCCGTCCTAAGTACAACAAAGAGTGTGAGATTTAGCGACGAAGATGAGCCGTATCAGCAGGTCACCAGCTACGAAAAGTATGGCACTGCTCTCAAACATTCGGTGGACTCCGGAAATCTGGTGCAGTCCCATTTCCGACGAAAGCTTTATCTATGTGAAAGGATGAGGCAGCTTTCAGAGTAAGAAATTAAAGCCCATGGTGTCCATGTTGTGAGGATGATGATATACATCATGGCTTTGTAATGTCAGATCGTGATACCTAGATCTTTGAATTAAGAGTTGGTAAGACAAAGGTGCTAGGAACCAAGCTTAACAAGTTTATACTCATACATATCGGGTCTGTATTCTGTTGAAAGTAGGTTTTCGAATAATGATTCTGCTTCTTTTTACACGCAGTTAATTTTATTATTCTCAATTCAATGCGATATGCTACACAATACAATACGATACGATACAATACGAAAGTTGATACGATACGATTCGATACGATACGATACGATACGATACGATACGATACGATACGATTCGATACGATACGATACGATACGATACGATTCGATACGATACGATACGATTCGATACGATTCGATACGATACGATACGATACGATACGATACGATACGATACGATACGATACAATACAATACAAAACAATACAATATAATACAATACAATACAATACAATACATCTTTTGCCTGATGAAAACATGAATGGTATTTAATTAGCAGCCTTTCAAATTTGACATGTTTTCTCGAGCACTTCCTCCGAAAATGTGTAATTGTCTTTTTGTTTGTTTGTTAGTTTGTTTGTTTTTCTGTGCTTATTTGTTTGTTCTTAGTTAAATTGTTGTTGTTGTTATTGTTGTTGTTGTTGTTGGTGGTGGTGGTGGTGGTGGTGGTGTTGGTGTTGGTGTTGCCGTTGCTGTTATTGTTGATGATGTTGATGTTGTTGATGTTGTACAATTATTGGTGTTATCTAAACGGTGTTTCCACTAAGTAAAAGTACCTGTCACGGTTGAAATCACAGTGTCGATTCTCAAACCTGTAACTGCTGCTTTGACTTTAAAGTGCATTGTTTCAGTGCAGCGTAAATGTTCATCAATAATGCCAATATTTTCCCCCGTGGCTAAACGATTTTAGTTCAACCTGTGTACCTTCGGTTGACCGAAGTTGCCACATTCACCGGCTGGGTACATTCTTTGTACAGAGATCCCACAGTCACTGCCAGGAACAATCACAGAGCTCGTTACGCATTAGAGACCCCACGACCTGCCCATGGGTCCTACCTGAACACCAAATCAGTCGTATAACTATTCTCTAAACCCCGGGTAATTCAACCTCTGTTGACCGCGTTTGCTTTTCAGAGCAATAACACGCTAGGAGCTTTTGCTAAAAGGATTTGGATATTTCTTTCTCATCAATGATTATCTGAGGACAATCAGTCCATAAGAATGAAGGAGGGGGAGGGTGAAGGTTGGGATCAGAGAGGGGGGAGAGGGAAGAGGGAGAGAGACAAGAAAAGAGGCGGGGGTGAGGTATAGTTCGTTCGAGGTGGGAAGTCTGCTTGAGCTTTCATGGCAACGACATGTTCTAATTACATTTACAATTACATCCTCGCGAGAGAAACAAAATGGTTACGTGTTTCTGTCATGAAGTAAGTGTTCTCTTTTGGTAGGAAACTGAACGTCTGGAGAGTCGCGGCTTAGTGATGACGCTTTGATCAGTAGCAAACGATGCTTGTTATTGACTTGATTACGAAGGGGACATTATGCATTATGTCGTATCAAAGACACCACCAGCAAAAACCGTTCACCATGCATCCCCTCCCTTCCTTTGTCACTACAGTTCGGCTCGATTCGAGACACGGTACGTGCAAACTAAATGAGCAGCAAGAAAATATCACGAAATCAACACCGATTGACTGACAGGAACAAACTCCAGATTATTCCGGCTAGCTTATAGCGAAGTGGGTAGAAGGTCTGTACGTATGTGGCAATGCCGTGAAATTCGTACAATGGTTGATACCTTTAGTACTCACCCACCTGTGATTCAGTCTATTCAATCAAGGGTTCGTAACCTTGAACTCTGTGATCGAGACCTGAATGTTTGCTCTCATAAAAGCCATTTTATTGTTCACTGCGACAGTAAAACTCTACCCGGGTGTGTTCCAAAGTGGTATCTTATAACTGAAGGAACGGTTAATGTCATTAAGTCACGAAGAAAAAGAAGGAATGACAAAGACTCAGACACGTACGCATGCACATGTAGATACACACACTAACAGGACCCATACGCGCCAACACACACACACACACACACACACACACACACACGCGCGCACACACGCGCACACACACACACACAAACACACACTCACACTCTCACACACACACACACACACACACACACACACACACACACATACACACGCGCGCGCGCGCGCACGCACGCACGCACGCACGCACATGTACTCGCATGCACACACAGAGGACAATTATTTCAGAACATGAGGAAAAGGGTAAAGACAAAGAAGGTTCCTGTAAATCTGTATTCTATTCAGTTTATTCTAAACGAAAGACTGACACGAACTCAAAGTAAATCAAGAAATCAACCAATAAACAGATACACAACAAAATTATACAAAATACATACATGTAAAGGTTTTGTTTGTGTATGATTCCGGGAGGGGTCGAACTATTTCTTGCATTGACAGAGATATTGTGCACTATAGCAAGAGCTTTACATTCGTCTGAAAACTTTATGGAATCTAATTTCTCGCTGAAAATAAATTCAGTATCGCACAACCAAAGAAACAAATCGGCACAGTCAATTCAGGAAAAAAAAAATTCTGACAGCTGCATTTTTCTGACAGCTGCGTTTACAAATGGCTAATGCACTCAGACTAAATAATACAAAAACAAATGTAATGCTATCTTTGGGTTGTAGAGGATCTCTTGATAGTTTAACTTTGATACCCTTATTTCCGGAATATTGATTACCAGTAAATACAGATGTTGATTTAACTTGATTGGTGCGACTTATTGTAAGAAAACAAGAAAGGTTTGTTTATTGAACATTTAATCATACTTATAGGCACAACGAAGAATTTGTTTGATCGCTTTCGTACGTGCTTCCTCTTCTGATGCAATCGCTATCAAAAGCAGCTGAAGATTTCAATTCTGCAAGAACACAGCAGTCATGATGTTGCATTCCTCATTTCACCCCCCTAAAACCCATTTGTTTCAGGAAAAAGCTGATGGAGGGTCCGGTGACAGAGTCCTACGGGGTCAAACAGATGAAATTTGAAAATAAGAAGGTAACACTCAGGTTCTATGTTCACATTCAAAAAGAAAAATAATTGTGCTTTTTTTGCAGTGTATTCACTGAGGTCGTGACGCAGTTAGGCTGCGTGTGTGTGTGTGTGTGTGTGTGTGTGTGCGTGCGTGCGTGCGTGCGTGCGTGCGTGCGTGCGTGTGTGTGTGCGTGCGAGCGTGCGTGCGAGCGTGCGTGCTTGCGTACGTGAGTGCGCGCGTGTGTGTGTATGTGTGTGTGTGTGTGTGTGTGTTTGTGTCTGTGGGTGTGTGTCTGTCTGTCTGTGCGTGCGTGTGTGTTTGTGTGCGTGCGTGTGTGTGTGTGTGCGTGTGTTTTGGGTTTTGGTCGATCTGTCTCTCTGTCAAATCAACATAATGTTTGTAATCAACATCACTGTTGTTAGCAATTAAGACTTTCCCATTTACACAGTAATAATCATCATAATAGATACTAACATCGGCATCACGAGCATTCGAATCACCACCAGTAACATCAACAGTCGTGCTTGACGTTTTAATCAAGTTGTTGTCATGTTTTTTCTTTCGTTGCAGCGTATGCAAAGTGTGAAGAATGCCTGGCATAACTTCAAGTACACTATGGAACTCTGGGGGTCCTCCATGCGAACTATCGAAGGTAATGTGTAAAAAGAAACAACAACCAAAATACATCAAACAGACAAAACTCAACACCAAAAAGCATGGATAGACTAAAATGGCGCCATAGGCCGCGAAGGAGAACGTATGACGTACCCCAATAACATTCGCTGGGCGTAGAATTTCGACTAAGCTCGTCAAAGCTTTTTACGTTATAGACGATGTTCGGAAATAACTCTGTCGGGTTTGCATGGGTTGTGGAAGAGTGAATGCCCTTGTTGTTTTCTCGGACACATTTAAATTCACACGTGCTCCTAAGTTGTCCACGTGTTTCAGACACACCCCTTGATAGTGATTGGCCCCTCCAATGTTTATCCCAGTAAAAGCAAGGGTATTCACTCTTTCACCACCAATACAAACCCGACAGAGTTATTTTTGGAATTCGTCTATTGGTAGCGCGTGCTCTATTTTTGTGCACTGATATCTTCGTGCTTATAGTCGACAGTCTTTCTGTAGCAATGGTCGTGTATTTCGTGTTTTTTGTCGTCCGCAGTTCCCATCACTTCCTTTCCCCTGCTCGAGTTTATACTTCCCTCTCGCTGTCACTGTTGCATACTCATGTTACACGGGGGATAACCGGTTATACAGTGGTAAGCTGGTGTACGGTGAGTAACACTCGATTCGGCCTGCATTTTCCCGTTTTACCACAAAGTTGTTGATTTCTGTCCGGATTAAAGGTGACCTACTGCATCTGCGATGACTAACTTTGTTTCGAAATGCATAATATGTTGAAGAAGGATTTGCGTTTTCCCGTATTTAAATGTTAAAACGAGAAATCGTGGTGACGAAGCACCGGAAATGGCTGCTCGGTGGGTTTCAAATGTAGAAATGCGCTTCTTTTTACAAAACCAGCTCGTATTCAGCTTCAGTACGGGAGTCTTAGTGACAAAGGAATCATACTTGATGCAAAGGAGTGCTATTGTCGGGTTGGAATCATTCGTTAGAGCGTGTAGGCTAGAGGCGGTCAAATATGCGAGATGATCGTACACGTACCGGGTTGAAGACCGTCGCGAATGGGGCCGCAGACGCATAATCCGGTTTGATGCATAATTTTCTGTTAAACTAGACTTTTAGAACATTCTCAGTCTCTGTCTCTGTTTCTCTCTCTCTCTCTTTCTCTGTCTCTCTCTCTGTCTCTCTCTCTGTCTCTGTCTCTCTCTCTCTCTCTCTCTCTCTCTCTCTCTGTCTCTCTCTGTCTCTCTCTCAGCAGTCTCTCTCTGTACGTCACTGAATAGTCGTCGGTTGCTAAAATGCCCCCCCCCCCCCCCCTTTACCCCCTCCTCCCCCCTCCCGACTAACCTTCAATACATGTATAATGTTGAATAGGAGTGGCTGTCATCTGTTAGCCAGTCAGCAATACTTTGAGGGGGAAAGGAGGCATATGGTTAGGAGGTAGTCGTCCTTAGCGGATTATGACTTTATTCAGTCAACGAAGTCATTCGGCGCTGAGTGTTTTCTGGGTAAAAAGAGAATAAGTGTTTCCCAATAATGCCGCGGAAAAATATGTAAACATTTGCTTTAGAAAACCTTTGCTGCGGAAAAAAACTATGCTTCTGCGGATGATGACATTAATTCAAAAATGCTGCAGATAAACCGGTTTTTTTTACATCATTTCTGTGGGTTTTTTCGCAGGAAAACTGAAAAAGTGATAATATGTACGCTAAGGAAAATTACATCCTAATGGTTTGCCTAGTTTCCATCTGAAAGTAGTTTTTCCGCAACATAATGTTTACATGTTTTTCCGCGGATTTATTGGGAATACTTGTTTCTTCCGAATAACCTGTGACAGGTTTTTTTTTACCCAGAAAAACTAACGATCTTGTTAAGTAGGGTTTGTATCCGCCGCCGCCCCCCCCCCCCCCCCCTCAGGATATAATAGCTTGCTCCACAGTGCCCCAATCAGAAGCGAGAATAATTTTTGAAGCAAATCGAAAACGAAGTGGACTACTGCGTCCGGCTATGCAAATTTGATAATGCTGCTGACAGGTAAGTGTGTTACCAGCGTAATTTTGCAACTTTGAACTTCCGACAACGAACTCATTCGGCGCTCCGAAAATTCTCGGTAATTTAGGACGAGTCCATCTCTCAACAGAGAGACAACTCAAGTGATAATGAGCAAGTATAAAAGGCCGCGGAAACAGAGACTACATATCCATCCTTTTCGGATTATGACTTCATTCAGCTATTCTGCGGACAAACAGAAATACAGCAGAAAAACGGGTTTTCTGCAGCATTTCTGAATAATGTTATCATCCGCCGAAGCATCTTTTTCCGCAGCAAAACTTTTACTGCAGTAAAATTGAAATAAATAATGCTGCGGTAAAACGGTGCTGTCCTTTTATTGCAGAAAACCTTCTTACATTTTTTCCGCAGCATTTTGTACTAGCTCATGATAATATTGGATCACGTGAGTTCCCTCTATGTTGAGAGATGGACTCGTACAAAATTACCCGGAAAACACAAAGCGCCGAATGACTTAGTTGCCTGAAAAAAGTCATGATCCAGGACAACTACCTCCTAATCGTGTGCCTCCGTTCCCCCAAAGTACTGTGTATTGTTCTATGCTGGCTGGCTAACGGATGACAGCCACACCAATTCAACATTATATTGAAGGTAAAAGTGGGGGGGGGGGGGATTAGCAACCGACGACTATTCAGTGACGAAACAGTGAGAGACTGCTGAGAGAGAGAGAGAGACAGAGACAGAGACAGAAAGACAGTCAGACAGACAGACAGGCAGAGACAGACAGAGGAAGTGAGAGAGAGTGTTCGAATATCTAGTTTAACAGAAAATTATGCATCAAACCGGATTTTGGGTCTGAGGCCCCATTCGCGACGGTCTTCAACCCGGTGTACGATCATCTCGCATATTTGACCGCCTCTCGCCTACACGCTCTAACGAATGATTCCAACCCGACAATAGCACTCCTTTGCATCAAGTATGATTCCTTTGTCACTAAGACTCCCGTACTGAAGCTGAATACGAGCTGGTTTTGTAAAAACAAGCGTATTTCTACATTTGAAACCCACCGAGCAGCCATTTCCGGTGCTTCGTCACCACGATTTCTCGTTTTAACATTTAAATACGGGAAAACGCAAATCCTTCTTCGACATATTATGCATTTCGAAACAAAATTAGTCATCGCAGATGCAGTAGGTCACCTTTAATCTAGACAGAAATCAACAACTTTGTGGTAAAACTGGAAAATGCAGGCCGAATCGAGTGTTACTCACCGTACCCCAGCTTACCACTGTATAGCCGGTTATCCCCCGTGTGTTACGTTGATACGGATTGTCTCTTTAGTTGAATTATACACATTGAATATATCTCATTTTCTGACGCGTCGGCTGACGACTCTCTTCAAACCTGACATTTTCTGCCTTGTAAAAGGTGGTTTGTGGCGCTGAAACATTTTCATAGCGAGGATTTAGACTGCAAACAATGAATGCATAGGCAGATTCTTCAAAGGTTTTCTTTGTAATCGTCTTGGTTTCTTGCGTATTTGATTGTGTCCACTGTGCCAAAACGAAGACAACGCCACGAGCATCGTGTGTTTGTTTGTATGTTTGTTTGTTAATGTTTGTTTGTTTGTTTATTCGGTTGGTTGTTGATCTTACTCTCCTTGTTCTTATTGTCGTTTGTATTGACAAAGGCTTTGTTCCAACACACAGGTCACCATGGGACAGGCGTGGTGTCCTACTTCGTATTTCTACGCTACCTGTTGCTGGTCAACTTCTGCATGTTCCTGCTGAGTATGTTCATATGGGTGCCCGAGGCTATCCACGATGAGTCAGCCTATACTTCCGGCAGCACCGCCGCCACCTGCACCCCTCTCTACGATGTCAACGTCTCGTCCAACGCTTTTGAGCTCATACTCGACTTCTTTCAAGGATCGGTGAGTGTTTGGGTTCAGGTTGAAGGGTTAATAGTTAGACGATCTTCGGGAAGAACTCGGGTTTTCATTGCTTAGGGTTTCCTTTTCCTTGGACATCCTGAGGCAAATTAAACTCACGTGACATCGTAGGCAAACTCTAGCGAGCTGCGTTTCGAGATAGATAGAGAGAGAGAGAGAGAGAGAGAGAGAGAGAGAGAGAGAGAGAGAGAGAGTCCCTGTGTGTCTGTGTTTGTGTGACTGTCCTTATTGAAAAATAGTGCCCTGCAATTGCTAAAATAATGGCCTGCAAAATAGCTGAACTTTGCCTAGACAGTAGCTCATTTGAACCGGAGAGATCTCAACCAGCCTAAGAAAATCCATAGCTGCTTCTGGAGATCTCTTAATGGGTTTATGAGGTTATTTTAGGAGGCAACCATTATGACTCTTTTGGGGTTCTTTAATGCTTTTTGGTATGTTCACACACACACAAAAGGTAAAATGACTCCACATTCCTCGTTTACGCGAATACTGCTCGTTGTGTATACCACCATGCGCCAAAGGATGACATTGCCAGGCGAACGGGCTGTGTGTACAGTCATTTCCAGCATGACCGACTGACCAGTAGGGTTTTACGTCCTCTTAGACCAGTTGGCCTATATTGGGACAGGTATTGGGGATCGTATCAGGACAATTCCCCCCCCCCCCCCGGATATACCCCCCCCCCCCCCCGCCCCTGGACTTTTCCCCCCAGACAATCCCCCCCTGGACACCTCCCCCCTAGGACAACCCCGCCCCCCAACCTAGGATAACTCCCCCCGGGTCAATTTCCCCCTAGACAATACCCCCCGCTGAGGACATTTCCAGCATCCAGCATAGGTTTAACACAACGATCCTCTGGTCCTACGTTGCAGGGCTGGATGGAGAAAACGATGATGTTCTACGGATACTACAGCGGCAACGGGCTGGAAAACACCAGCTACAAGCTCTCCTTGGCCTACATCCTCGTCTGCATCTCCTGCCTCGTCGTCAGCCTCATACTCATGGGGAAATAGTCAGTGACCTTCTTGCTTTGGGCGAAACACCACACAGATTAAGCATTTCCAGGCTCCTCTAAGCCCTTTCAACATAACAACCAAGATGTAACGATATATTTGATCACAAGATTTTATTTTAGCCCATTGCGCTAAACCACAAAGGGGGAATTGAAACAGACTGGAAATGCAAAATGGTCAGAGACCTTCTTGCTTTTGGTAAAATACCACACAGATTTATTTACCAGTTCCTCTTCTAAGCCCTTTCAACATGAACAATATGTTACGATATATTTGATCACACGATTTTATTCTAGCCAATTGCGCTAAACCACAAGGAATTGAAATAGACTGGCAAAACAGATTAAAAACAACAAGAAGGGTTAGTTTAACATAACGTTTAATTTTTTTAAGAAAAAAACCATTCACCAAATTTGTCAAAATGTAAACGTTCTACCATTCTTTTTTTGTTTTTATTCTGAATTGCAAGTATATTTCAATTCTTCGTGTGTTATTTTGGTTCCGAATTTTGGAATGATGGCAGTTTCTCTGTTTTTAAAGTGGCCATGCATTAAATGTCTCACACTGATATTTCTTTTAGCCTGGTGTCCGATTTCCGCGAGACGATCCTGAACGCTGGGGACGGATTGACAGAGTTCTGCAACAAGGTTTTCGGTACGTGGGACTACGCCCTCACTGACAACACTTCAGCCAGCATCAAACACAAGTCCGTCCGTTTCGAACTGCTGGTGAGTCACACTGCACACTTAACAGAAGTGAACACAATTTGAAGACATTTCTGTAACAAGTTTTGAACACTTTGTGACATTGTAAGGCGCTTAGAACAATGTTAGGATTTGTGCCATAGAAATACCCTTATTATTATTATAATTGTTATATTGCATAGTTATGTTGACCAAAGTACGTGTGAGCACTATCTGTTTATAACGTGTGCATCCTTTGCTAGTATAACTATGTACTATGTCTCAAAGTACTCAACACTTGTTACAGAAATGTCTTCAAAATGTGTTCACTTGTGTTTATAGTGTGGCAACAAAAAACAAGAAAGGTAATTGATTGTTTTGTTTTTTGGTTGATTGGTCTGACCCCAGGCCAGTCGACCGTCCGATAGCTTTGACAATAGACGAACTCCAGAAAGATCTCTGCGGGTTTGTGTGGTTTGTAAAAGAGTGAATAATTTGATTTTCGTGAGGCAAGCTTTCAACACGTACGTGCAACTTGTCCCCGGGTTTTAGACGCACCCATTTCAAATCATTTTCTCTCTTGATTCACTTTATCGATATTTGGAATCAAAAAACAAGAAAGGTAAGGTTTTTTTCTTTTCTTGGTTTTTGATTCTGAATTTAAGAACGTTGGCAGTCTCTTTGTTTTTGGATTTATTGATATTTGTATGACAATTTTCGCTCTCTTTCGTCCATTTTTTAAAATTTGTTTAGTGAAGTTTTTTTCCCAGAAGTCGTACGTCCTCAGAAGAAGAAAACAATGTTTCAAGATCAAGGCCTTATTTACGAAGTGCAGACTTTTTTTGACGGCCTTTCATTTTCAAACGACCGTACGTGTTGCCAACTCGTTGTTTGCAGAGCGACATGAACGAGCAGATCTTTGTGAAGGAACGCGAGCAACGCCTGCGGGACGGCTCCTTGCGATGCAAGCTTTACACCATTCGCATCATCATCAACATCTTCATCGTTCTCGTCCTTGGGGCGTCCGGCTACTTAATCTACTATGTCACTGATTATTCTACCGGGGTCAGTGTAGATGGGATGGTCTTTTACCTGTGTTTCTTTTCTTTTCTGTTGATGCAAATACAGTCAGGATGAGACATTATCGCTGTTACACGCCTTCGACGCTCGAGAATCTTGTTTGTTCGAATGCCTCATATGATTTCAGCGGGTTATGAACAGTGTTTTACATTCTGATAATCATCGGTCCACGCTATCGCTCAGGTCTCTTTGACAGGATGAATAATTACTACGCGCATTAAAGAGAAATCTATCAAAACAAGAATACAGAGTTATCTCCCATATGTTTTTTGCTAATGTTTCTGATAACAGACGAAAGACAAACGTGATTGTAGAATGGCCGACTTCGACAGTGATCTCCGTTCTGCTCTTCACAGTTATGATAAAGACATCGTTCTAAGGTCAAAACAAGTCGAAATTTTGAGACTGCTGTGGGAAGGAGACCGTGATATTGTTGCATCACTCCCAACTGGTTACGGAAAAAGTCGTCCGCTCCGTAGCCATTTTGTTATGATCACGTGACAAGGTTGATTAACACGTGACACATTTGCCATATTTAGAGTTGTTTGCACAGTAAATACATCCGCAAAAGATAGCTCGCTTGAAAGTGTCTTACATAACAATTCCTTTCTGAATTTAAAAATTACACACCATGAAAAATCATTATCGACGATAGCGAATCTGCTTATATCAATAACACATTACGAAACGCTCTAAATATGTCAACAACAACAACAAAATCGATTTTCTCTTCAGAGAAGGAAAACAAAGGCATCCTGTCAGGGATAAATGAGACCCGAAGGGAAGTAACTCATGTTGACCCGAGTTCAGGATGCAGTGTTTTAGTGTGTGTGTGTGTGTGTGTGTGTGTGTGTGTGTGTGTGTGTGTGTGTGTGTGTGTGTGTGTGTGTGTGTGTGTGTGTGCGCGTGTGTATTTGTTCGCATGCGCATGTGTTCGTGCGAACACGTGTCAATATCAATATATGAGGCTTATATCGCGCGTATTCCGTGGGTACAGTTCTAAGCGCAGGGATTTTTATTTTTTTTAAATTTTTTTTAATTTTATTTTATGCAATTTATATCGCGCACATATTCAAGGCGCAGGGATTTATTTATGCCGTGTGAGATAGAATTTTTTTACACAATACATCACGCATTCACATCGGCCAGCAGATCGCAGCCATTTCGGCGCATATCCTACTTTTCACGGCCTATTATTCCAAGTCACACGGGTATTTTGGTGGACATTTTTATCTATGCCTATACAATTTTGCCAGGAAAGACCCTTTTGTCATTCGTGGGATCTTTAACGTGCACACCCCAATGTAGTGTACACGAAGGGACCTCGGTTTTTCGTCTCATCCGAAAGACTAGCACTTGAACCCACCACCTAGGTTAGGAAAGGGGGGAGAAAATTGCTAACGCCCTGACCCAGGGTCGAACTCGCAACCTCTCGCTTCCGAGCGCAAGTGCGTCACCACTCGGCCACCCAGTCCCTTCGTGTGTGGCTGTCTATCTGTCAGTCTGTCTGACTAAGTTGGCCAGCATGGCGTACTGAAAGGGTGAGATGCTGCCATGGCGGGGCCCAGTACTGGCACCATAGCTGGAAAAAACCTCCGACCATGAACATAAAAACACGCGCATGTCCTTTCAGTATGTGAGTAGAAACGCCGACGTGAGCGGGACGACCGAAGTGCTGCTGAAGCTGCTGGTGCAGTTCCTGCCCGCCATCACCATTTCCGCACTCAACGGCATGCTGCCCGTCATCTTCCAGAAGGTGGTCGTGGGCGAGGAGTACACCAACGCCTTTGTCGTCAAGATCACTCTTGTCAGGTAGCGTACGCAACGCCTCTTTGAGGAGCCACGCATACATTGCATTCCATTGTAATTAGATACGTGGTTTGTCACCTTCCAGAAT
>NC_090246.1:71915285-71950285 GCF_037325665.1 Littorina saxatilis | reverse complement strand
TTGTGCGTGTATTGTGTTGCTGCTGTGAGCCAAGAAAGGTTGTGCATTTTTTCGTGTTTGCTACATTTACCCGAGTTTCAAGAGAGACAGAGACAGAGACAGAGAGAGTTTCAAGAGAGAGAGACAGAGACAGAGAGAGAGAGAGACAGAGAGAGAGAGAGAGAGAGAGAGAGAGAGAGAGACAGAGAGACAGAGAGAGACAGACATTAACAGAAATTGAGCAAACAAAAAGTGTTCGATCGGTTCGATCAATATTGATTTCTCAGGGCTTCCAATGTATTAGTTCTTGTTTGATTAAACGGTACATGTGGCTTGACTGGAAACTGTGACGTCATTTCTGCCCTCTACGTTCCCAAATAACTTGATCAGTGTGTGGTTGTGTGTTACAGTCTGCTGATCTACTACTGCTCCGTTCTGGCATCGGCACACAAGAGTGTGGCAGACATTTACCGGGAACAGCTAGTCATGGTACGTTTATCCCTTCTTAGTGGCCATCACTAAACTGACTAAACTTCTTCTTCTTCGGCGTTCCAGGATTTTTGGCCTCAGGTCAGACTTCAAGTTTTGTAGCTTGAATAAAGCTGGTGGTCAGGATCAGGGAGTCTTTGGTGCCCCAGAGTTGCTCCTGCAGTGTGGCACCTTGGGGCCAGTGATCTGTTCTGGCTTCCTGGTGGAGCGGGCAGGTCTGCAGGATGTGCTCCGGGGTCTGTGGGCCTGTTTCGCACGGGCAGTTCGGTGTGTGCGACAGACCAAGGCGGTGTATGTGGGCACGCAGTCGACAGTGTCCAGTCCGTAGGCGGAAGAGGATGGTCTGCTGATGGCGCTGTAGGTTGGGCATCTGATCATCAGATGGCAGGCTGTGTTGGGCGCTGACTAAACAAAATCCAAGAAAAAGAACACAAACACAAAATAAATCTCTTCAAGGATTCCATAAAACCTTGTCGGCTTGAAGTGGTGTTTGAAAGTGGGACACTTTTGGACGGCCCGGAATAATTCTTTGAGTTACCTGTTTTTCATCAATTAGCCCCCGATTTCGTGTGTGTACTTGTAAAGGGAGATTTAATCTGCAAACCTATCCTAAAATAAATACAAAATTATAAATTGTTCTCTCGCAAATGGTTTGGAACTCGATGTGTGACGATCGTTACACACCGTGTCCCATTTTCCTATTAAAAGGACAGTTTGTCCGCTACCGAACGGGTGGCTCTGGTTAACAGACAATGTGGCCTTGTGTGGCCTTTGTTTACAAGAAAGGGACGCTTCGGATCGATAGTAGGTATAAAAAAAATCAAGTTTAACACATTTCTTATGATGATTTTGACTACATGCAGGCAGCATAAGGTAAATGAAGCATAGTTCTCTCCGAAACAGCAAAAAAGTGAATTTCAACCATATTGACCCTCACCACCTTATTCTGTTCGTTGAGCAGCTGGCCGCCAGCGACTTATCTATCATTTTGTTAGAACGGGTCACAATATTAGTAGCACAATGACAAATGCAGCTTTTCAAGTCTTTGTACACAGATATAGCAGCACAATGACAAACGCAGCTTTTCTTTGTACACAAATATAGTTGCACAGTGACAAACATAGCTTGTTTTTGTCTCTCTGTTGCCAGGAGGGCCGTGACAAGCAGTACCTGATGGTGAAGGTGATGGAACTGGGCGGGGACTCCACGCCTGCCCCCAAGCCGCGCAGGGCCCAACCTGCAGGTCTTAAGAACATCAACGAGACCGCGCCTGCTCCCCGCAAGGTGGCGTCTACCAACAGCTTCCGCTCCAACGACAGACCGCCATCTTACCAAACGAACAACCAGCAGATGTCGACCGGCCTTTCCTCCCCGCACGCTATGCCTGTTGATGATGGTTGGTAAAAACCACCACGTGCATTGCGAGTCGGAAGTTCGACCAGAGAAAAAAGATTGGGTGAAGTGGTAAATTAAGTTTTGCCGTGGCTGGCAGGCTCAACAAATGCAATGCTTTGTGGGGGAGGTGGGTGGGGTATGGGGGGGTGGCTACATTAATACCGGGAATATTCTGGCAGAAGCGTGCAGACGGACATCCATGTCTATATTAGATGTGTGATCATACATGAACACATTCAGACACCGATGTATGCGTGGGACGGGAAGCTTGCATGTGTTTTGAGTTAACTCACGAACACACACACGCACACACACACACACACACACACACACACACACACACACACACACACACACACACACACGCGCACGCACGCAAAAAAAACACTCGCACGCATGCACACGCGCGCAATAATGGCAGCAAGGTGAAACAAGTCAGCAGGATTATGGAACATTTTACCACAAACTCCGTTTCTCTCATCAAAGGTTACACGGTAATTCCTCTACAAAAAGACACCAGCAACAACAGCTGGTTATCGCAACCAACTTTTACCCAACCAAATCTGTATCTCTGCAGTGCAAAGTTGTGCCTGTGTTTGTCTCTCTGTCTGTCTCTCTATGTTCACGCGCTTGCCGGCGCTAGCGTTCTGTTTCACAAGTAAAAATCGAAAGGTCTTTCGCGAATGACGTGCAAGACTGACGCGTTATGTGCAGCCGCTATTACACTGTATAACTTTTGTCAAAGTGGAACTTGAGTACCTGTATAGTTACTGTCATTGTCTCGCCTGAACTATTGTAATCGGCTGCAAATGTTGGTCGTAAAGTTGCAGCAAAAGTTCGCTGTCTCAGCATTTGCTTTTCCTATTGTAGCCTTTATTCTTCGAGGAAGTTTGATTTGACTATTATTCATGACATTTTTTTAACTTTTCATGACCATGATTTTGTTTTTGTTTTTTGTTAACTTTTAAATAATATGGTGTCACTTACTTCACTGCTGTTCATGTACCCGGCAGAGTAGTTATATTGAAAGAGTCAACTATCATCACCTCATTTCCTTCATTGAGTCCATTGCATATATTTTTCATCATGTGTACATCTTTTTCTTAAAAGAGTCTGAGCTGTGATACCTTTTTGTCTTTCATTGTTGGCTGTATATACACTTGTACGTGCACTCTATGAAAACATTACCTGCATGCTACGATTTTGGAAATGTTGATGATATTTTAGACACTCTGGAGAATCAGAAGTTGACTGGAAGAAGAGTATAAAAAAGGCAAACACTGAGCGTCAAAAGAAACGTTATAGTTATTAGTCTCTCAAATGTTACAGTCATGTTGCTCATGCATGTATTTTTCACGGCAATCATTATTTTCTTGTCTTTAAGGCATGTTCTTTATTGCATTCTTATTGGTTATATTATTGTTTTTGTTCTTTAATATGCTTTAATAGTGCGTTGTGATCGTTTTGCGACAGGTATTTAACATGACTGTTTCATTCATTTCATGTATGCCTTTGACCCCGTCCGGGGCATAGGCCGCCAACAAGAGCTCGCCAGGCACTCCGATCCTGGGCCAATCTCTCCAGTTGTCTCCAGGTGTAGACGATGTGTTTCACCTCTGCCTCCAAGTCACGACGCCAGGTGTTTCTCGGCCGGCCTCGTCTCCTCTTGCCCTGCGGGTTCCATGTGAGGGCCTGTCGCGTGATGCTGGTTGTCGTCTTGCGGAGTGTGTGACCAATCCACCGGAAGCGTCTTTGCAGAATGTCCTGTTCTACGGATAACTGTTTTGTTCGCTGCCAAAGGTCTTTGTTGCTGATGGTGTCTGGCCAGCGAATTCGGAGGATTCTTCTGAGGCAGGGGTTAATGAAGGTCTGGATTTTTCTTGTGATGGCAACTGTAGTTCTCCAGGTTTCGGCTCCATACAGCAAGACTGACTTCACCGTGGTGTTGAAAATCCTGAGCTTGGTGTTGATGTTCAGGTCTGCTGATGCCCATACGTTCTTCAGTTGAAGGAAAGCTGCTCTTGCTTTGCCAATCCGGACTCTAACATCAACGTCCGTGCCACCCTGCTTGTCGACAATGCTTCCGAGATAGGTGAAATTGTCTACCTCTTGCAGTGCTTCACCATCCAGCGTGATGGGGGTCGTGTTGGCTGTTGCGTTGGTCCTAAGGACCTTGCTCTTCCCCTTGTGGATGTTGAGGCCAAATCGAGCGGAGTTGTTGGCCACAGTGCTGGTCTTCTCCTGCATTTGTTGTTGGGTATGGGAAAGAAGGGCCACGTCATCTGCAAAGTCCAGGTCATCCAACTGTGTCCAGAGTGTCCACTGGATTCCATTCCCCTTCTGGGCTGTGGATGCCTTCATCACCTAGTCAATCACAAGTAGGAACAGGAAAGGCGATAGTAGACATCCTTGTCTCACGCCTGTTCTCACTTGGAAGGCATCTGTTAGTTGACAGCCGTGGACTACTCTGCAGGTCAAACCCTCGTATGAGTTCCTGATGATGTTGGTGATCTTTTCCGGCACTCCATCTGGTCCGTGCATGACCTGTCTTTTCGGAATCCTGCTTGATGGTCCCGCAGCTGTGGATCGACAGCATCTTTCAGTCTGTTCAGTAGCACCCGATTGAACACTTTGCCTGGGATAGACAACAATGTTATCCCTCTGTAGTTTGAACAGGCGCTCAGGTCTCCTTTCTTGGGCAGTTTGATGAGGTACCCCTCCTTCCATTCTGATGGAACTTGTTCTTCTTCCCAGATCTTAAAGGAAAGGGGATAGAGCATCTCCACGCTGGTCGCCAAATCAGCCTTTAGCGCCTCCGCTGGGATACCGTCAGGTCCTGCCGCCTTGCCGTTTCGCAACTGTTTGATGGCCTGGCTGATCTCCTCTTTTGTCGGCGCGTTGCAGTTGATGAAGAGGTCGCCGTTGGCTGGTGGGATGTCTGGTGGATCCCGTGGAGCTGGCCTATTTAACAGCTCCTTAACATGACTGTACATCTTTTTTCTTTACCATTGCCGTCTTTTTACCTTTTGAAAACACACGCTTGTTTGCCTCTATCTTTTTTGTTTGCTTGTTTTTTGGAGGAGGACGGAATTTCTGTGACACAAACTATATAGATAGTATGGTATAAAGCTCAATGTCAGGTAATATTATTTTCTTCGCCTTGTCATATAATGTTACAAATATTTCGGGCTTGCTTTTGCTTGTTGCTTGTCTTTGTGTTCCTACATAAGATACGTGTATTCTTGCATGAAATATTCCGTCCAGCTGATGGCAGTGCTCAGTTTGTGTGTACTGACCAATTCAAGTTGAAAATCATTTTCAGAGATTGTTTACAAGTATGTGTGTACATATCGTAAACGAACAACAAGTTTTTAAACAGCGTTGGGTAGTTCGTAAGGTTCACTTGACGTTATTCCTGTAACGGAATATAATTGGGACTGACCGATTGGCTTTTTGCTAACGGTTTGGAGGGGGGAGGGGCGGGGAAGGGAGGGGGGGGGGGTACGAGGGCTCACAGCCAAATGGATAAACTGGGGCGGTGAAAATATAATGTACAACGTTATGAGTATAAGTTATGCAGAATACAAACTGTTCGTTTCTCTGCTAATGATGGTTTGTATATTTTATGCATTACGAGCTGTATAATTATCTTAAATATACCTACTTGCTGTTGCTTATGTGTTGCTGCTCAAACGTTTTGCTGGGTTTTCTCAAAAACAATATTCGTCCAAAAATCACGATAATGAGTCTTGCAATGTTTCAGTATGCGTGCATGCCTGCGTTTGTGTATCTCTCTCTGTCAGCGTTTGTGTGCGTATGTGTGTGTGTGGGGTTTGTTTGCGTGTGTGCGTGAGCGCGAGTGTGTGTGTGTGTGTGTGTGTGTGTGTGTGTGTGTGTGTGTGTGTGTGTGCATGAGCGCGAGTGTGTGTGTGTGTGTGTGTGCGTACGTGCGTGCGTGTATGTGTCTGTGTGTGTGTGGTTAAGCTTTGTCGGTGTGTCTTTTTACATTTAGTCAAGTTTTGACTAAATGTTTTAACATAGAGGGGGGAATCAAGACGAGGGTCGTGGTGTATGTGCGTGTGTGTGTGTGTGTGTGTGTGTCTGTCTGTCTGTGTGTGTGTGTAGAGCGATTCAGACTAAACTACTGGACCGATCGTTATGAAATTTGACATGAGAGTTCCTGGGTATGAAATCCCCATACGTTTTTTTCATTTTTTTGATAAATGTCTTTGATGACGTCATATCCGGCTTTTCGTGAAAGTTGAGGCGGCACTGTCACGCCCTCATTTTTCAACCAAATTGGTTGAAATTTTGGTCAAGTAATCTTCGACGAAGCCCGGACTTCGGTATTGCATTTCAGCTTGGTGGCTTAAAAATTAATTAATGACTTTGGTCATTAAAAATCGGAACATTGTAAAAAAAATATTTTTTTTTTAAAACGATCCAAATTTACATTCATCTTATTCTCCATCATTTGCTGATTCCAAAAACATATAAATATGTTATATTTGGATTAAAAACACGCTCTGAAAATTAAATATATAAAAATTAATATGAAAATTAAATTTTCGAAATCAATTTAAAAACACTTTCATCTTATTCCTTGTCGGTTCCTGATTCCAAAAACATATAGATATGATATGTTTGGATTAAAAACACGCTCAGAAAGTTAAAACAAAGAGAGGTACAGAAAAGCGTGCTATCCTTCTGAGCGCAACTGCTACCCCGCTCTTCTTGTCAATTTCACTGTCTTTGCCGTGAGCGGGTGACTGACGATGCTACGAGTATGCGGTCTTGCTGCGTTGCATTGCGTTCAGTTTCATTCTGTGAGTTCGACAGCTACTTGACTAAATGTTGTATTTTCGCCTTACGCGACTTGTTTACATTTAGTCAAGTTTTGACTAAATGTTTTAACATAGAGGGGGAATCGAGACGAGGGTCGTGGTGTATGTGTGTGTGTGTGTGTGTGTGTGTGTGTGTGTGTGTGTGTGTGTGTGTATGTGTGTCTGTGCGTGTGTGTGTGTAGAGCGATTCAGAGTAAACTACTGGACCGATCTTTATGAAATTTTACATGAGAGTTTCTGGGTATGATATCCCCAGACGTTTTTTTCTTTTTTTGGATAAATGTCTTTGATGACGTCATTTCCGGCTTTTTGTAAAAGTTGAGGCGGCACTGTCACACCCTCATTTTTCAATAAAATTGATTGAAATTTTGGCAAAGCAATCTTCGACAAAGGCCGGACGTCGGTATTGCATTTCAGCTTGGAGGCTTAAAAATTAATTAATAACGTTGGTCATTAAAAATCTGAAAATTGTAATTAAAATTATTTTTTATAAAATGATCCAAAATTACGTTAATCTTATTCCTCATCATTTTCTGATTCCAAAAACATATAAATATGTTATATTTGGATTAAAAACAAGCTCTGAAAATTAAAAATATAAAAATTATGATCAAAATCAAATTTCCGAAATCGATTTAAAAACAATTTCATCTTATTTCTTGTCGATTCCTGATTCCAAAAACATATAGATATGATATGTTTGGATTAAAAACACGCTCAGAAAGTTAAAACGAAGAGAGGTACAGAAAAGCGTGCTATGCAGCACAGCGAAACCACTACCGCGCTAAACAGTCTCGTCAGTTTTACTGCGTTTTGCACGAGCGGCGGACTACGGTCATTGTGAAAAAATGCAGTGCGTTCACTTTCATTCTGTGAGTTCCACAGCTTGACTAAATGTAGTAATTTCGCCTTATGCGACTTGTTTTTCTTTGTGACGTAAGATTAGTTCAAACATCCCGAACGACATTTCTTGTCCTCGGATTTATAGATCTATCTGTCCATGCGTGTACGTTCTGTAAGTATGCCCTTGTCTATCTGTCTGCTTTTGGGGGGGGATCCTCTCTTCTCTATAGTCAACAGAAGATATCCGCACATAACAATGACCCTTTTAACTGCCGAAAGACCAGCATATCACGCTTCTTACGTCATGTGAAAGCCATCGTCACTCACAGGTGGCAAACGTTATATTCTTGCTGCAGTTAGTAAAGGAATAAATCAATCTTTCCTGACATAAGAACACGGTTTCTGGTGGCATAATCCCCAAATCATGATGTACTAAACTACACACACACACACACACACACACACACACACACACACACACACACACACACACACACACACACACACACACACAAAATACCAGAATGTATATCTTACTTGTGATTTGGTTCAAGAAAAAGAAAAAAACGTTCTTCATAAGCTGTGGGGAATACATGGTATTATAATATATGTAAAATCGATTTAAGAGATTATGAAACAAGATTTAACTTGTCAATGCATCTCCATTCATGAAATTTAATTAAAAAGAAGTATTATCTCCAACCTCAAAATAGTATCCGCTTGTCCCTGGAGACAAAGGAATGCTGCGCATTTTAAAGTAGCTGCAACTGACCACGTTTGTTTTGGGACAAACTTTCAGCCATATCAGAGAAATTCTTATATACAATAAACAACAACAAAAGATTTTGATTTGCAGAACAGAGTGAAATTCTGAAATAAGAAGGCTTCACATTGATGTGTGTGTGCGTGTGTGTGTGTGTGTGTGTGTGTGTGTGTGTGTGTGTGTGTGTGTGTGCGTTTGTGCGTGCGTGCGTGTGTGTGTGTGTGTGTGTGTGTGTGTGTGTGTAAGTGTGTGCGTCCGCGAGAGCGTGTGTGTAATTCACACTATATTGATAGATGAAAGCTCTGACGTGGGAACCATGCAAATCAAAGAACTAATTAAACAAGAAATTCCTCCGAGGTAGGAAAAACACCCCCGTCCTTACCATTCTCACTGCCACCAACTGAGAAGGTTATTTCCCTTTGACCATTAATATGTCCCTCTATAAGTCCTTGTAGAATCTGAATCCACCAATAACTCCCTAACCGTGTGTTTGACTGGTCCCAATTTTTGTAAGGACCGTCTCAGGAATGTATAGAACCTGTTCACCAAGTTTGGTGACGATCGGTCCGTTCATTCTTGAGATCTATATGCGAACACAAACACACACACAAACAAACAAACAAACAAACACATCGACCGAATCCTATACACACCCCTATACCGGGGGTGTAACAATCCCACAGTGACATACTTTTTTTTTTATTGAGTTGAGAATCTTTGTTTTGACTGAAACGGGGTCATTAAGCTAAAGCCTCTTTACAGAAGATTTCTAGTCGCTCTATGGTAGATAAGCAAGACAGGGCTGATCCCTCTCTGTAGACGCCAAATGCATCAAACGCGAGTCCGGGCTTCGCAAGAAGAGTCTTCTCACAGTTCTTTCTAAACTCTGAGCTTCTGACAAAAGAACGTCTGCGAAACATAGAAATTTAGAAACTAAAAACATGCTGACAAAATTCTGTTTGGTTTTCGGGGCGGCGACGGTATTGCTGACGTCGAGAGTGAGGTCATCAGCTGTGACACGTCACAAAAGGTCTGACGATACAAATCCTCTGGAGTTAGTTGTGGAAAACCTCTCCAAGCAGGTTAGCACTCTCACTGCTGAGGTTACTGTTCTGAAGACAAAGATCGGTGAGTAAAAATTGATTACTTAAAATAGCATGGAACACGATTAGATATGCACAGAATTGCGTGTTTCTTTTTTTTATTTTTTTTTATTCCTGTAAGGTCTGACAACCTCACATGGCCATCCCCGGCCAACTGCATGGTGATTACACGATCTTGCAACAATTGCTCCCCCAAAAATACTTTGAAAATATGGTTCTGAACTTAATCTAATTAGTTTGCTTGTGCTTGAAATGAAAAAAGTCAGACTGAAGAACATCACGACAAGCTCCGTAGAACAGGAAAAGAAAAACGAGGGGAAAAAAGTTACGCTTCAGTCTACAGAAAGTACAACATTCTTTGCGCCTTTTAAAATCTCCATGTCTTTTTCTCCGTTAAAGAAAACAGATCAGTCTATGAAGAGGACTCACTTGTGTCAGTCCGTCCATTTAAAATTAAAGTGACATATTTGTACTTTCAGCCAGTGACGAAAAGGACGTGGCATTCTATGCTTGGCACAGCACCAACCCCATCGCTGTTGGTCCCCTAGGCATTGTCGCTTTGAACTACGCGTTGACCAACATTGGTGGTGCTTACAGCACTCTCACGGGTGTGTTCACTGCTCCTGTGTCTGGTCTGTACGACTTCCAGGTGAGATGTGGGGTAGGGGTGGTGCCTGCATGAACACTGGGCCGTGGGCGCGGTGTATGACAGTGAGAGTAAGAGGGATGTGTGTGTGTGTGTGTGTATGTGTGTGTGCGTGCGTACGTGCGTGCGTGCGTGTGTGTACGTGTGCGTGTGTGTGTGTGTGTGAATTTGTCAACGCGCGCTCGCATGTACGTGTCTGTATGCGTGAGTGCGTTTCTTTGTGTGTGTGTAGGCTATGTATGTGTGTATTTACGTGACAAGTTTTCCAAGCGTTCCTCAATTCATCCCACCATTTTATTGATAATTATGTACAATGGAAAACTCCATCCTACCAGTGTTACGTAACCATCTGTCTCCAGGCGACCTTCATGACCCACCCTAGCAGCACTAACAAGAAAGTCTACGCTGGCATCTACATCGACACGCGCATGGTGTCAGAGGGCGTGGCTGACAGTCAGCACGGGTACTGGGACCAGAGCACTATCCGGGCACTCGTACACGTCACTTCCGGACAGCAAGTGATGCTGAGGAATGTTCTGGGAACTCAGGCTGAATACTACGGTTATCCTTACACCACTTTTTCTGGCTTCCTGCTCAGGGCCGATCAGTAAAATCTTAATATCTATTTTGCGAAGCTCGCTCTACGAAGCACTGAATATAATAGGGCAAAAAGACTTCGCAAAATCAACTTCGGGCTCATGTTAGGACAGCCTTAAGCGCGGCATTTTAAAGAGTTCTTCTTAATAGAGGGCAGTGCATGCATGTTCTGGTTGGTTACTTTACTACCCGTTTAAGGGACTATGCAAAGTATATATATATATATATATATAACATCAGAAATTGTGAAAGAAACAATTGAAAGTCAGCAGAGACTTTCTTCCGAGATTTGTTAAAATCTCTTAGCAGAGAAAGAGAGAGAGAGAAAAAAGTATCCCTTCACAGACAGCCTATTGGGAGCATATACATTTTATATACAGTCTTACTACATGGGTTAATAATAGCCTTCTTTCTGTTGGACACATACCAACATGTACCCTCTGTTTGCTTCCTGTTTAGAATTTTTATTAATTTCTGTATTTAACTTCGAAAATTGACAAAGCTGTCTGAAGCAAAATTTCTTCGGAAAACAAAAAGATAATCGGCACAAACAGCACACAGGCTGTAGAAGTTTTGATTGTGTCTAAGTGGATGTTCTTGTGGCCAACCTTGACAAAAGTGATTTACAAGAATGTTTACAAGTGAAGGGAGCGGCCTTGAACACTTCCGTATTGCGTAAATTGAATATTTTGTTCCCTGTCTGATTGGGTCCCCAAAGATAAGTGGTAAAAAGGTGGAGTAGTTGAAGGTAGAAGTGCAGCCTGTATTAAAAAAAACAAAATCGTGTGGAAATGTGTTCCTCCTTTAAAACTATTTTATCAAAGGATCAGATAGCATCCTCAAAACAAGCCAACCATTCCAGTTGCACGTACATTTTTATTGTTTTATTGAGAAAAAAATAAGAAATTGCTACAGAATAACTTAACGTGTCAATTAAAACACACAAAAACACACGTCAGTGACAGCGAAAGAAACAACAACTGTATGACTGTACTTCCTCGTTCTACAACGAAGAATGATCGAACGTCAGTTAAAAATCCTGACACTGACCTTATTCGCAAATCTGATAAACATTGAAGTCCCTCAGCTAGTACACAATCAATCAAAACTTCCTGCTCGCATAAGATGAACATGTAAAATCTGTTGTGATTTACAGCACATATCTTACACCAGAAGGAATTATGTTCAACATTTGCCTAATGCATAACTGGTAGAATTTGAGTATAAGTTTGATAAAAAAAAAAAACCACTTTTATTCAGGTCTGAACAGAAAAGAATTCAAACAGTGAAGGAGCTGGAAGTACAATTACAGTCTGTGTTCAAAGAAAATCTGAGACACACAAGATAATTTATATCTCATCCGTAACGGCTTTATTACAGACTAAGCTAGCACACTTAAAGCACGCCAACCCAAACAGTTGCATGTAAATTAATATCTGGTTTATATGAGAAACCAGAATGTGTAAATCTGTCACAACAATAACAATATGGTTCATACTGCCTTACCATATGTCAGCTATTACAGAATCAGTAGAAATGAGAATTCAGATGAGATGTTTACTTGCAAAATGGTTTAAAAACATCTTTAAAATGTTATTTTTTTCACTGCTTGACCTAAAAACTTGAGTAATCTAAGAAAAATTTGTCTTAAAAATAGAGGAGAAGGAGGTAAAATTACAGGCTGTATAAAAAGAAAATGATCAGAGATACTGATAATTCGTAAGGCTGTTTAAAAAGAAAAATATAAGAGATACTGATAATGTGTAACTCTCTTTCACCAACCGCCCTATCTGTGTGGAGCAGGAACTTTTATGAATTATGTTCGTAAATGACACCTATGTCAGTCTGGAACACCGCTTCAAAAATAGTTCCCACTTTGCAGAGGAAGCTGCCAGCCTGTCAATTTTCGACGTGTCTCTAATCTTGAGGATGCACATTAATCGTGTAAAAGCCACGACAGATTCTGTGCTGATGTAAAGTATAGTTCACACGTCAACGAATGTATCTTTAAATCAAGCTAACCACACCAGTTCCACAATAACTCATACTCGGTTAAAAAGACAATTGCAAAAAATAACAAAAAAAACAAGGTATATATATAAGAAAACCCATAATCAATATATAATATGAACTTTCTCGTTCTACAAAAAATAGAGACTGAACAATTATTCAGACTATGTACACTAACATAATTACAAATTTGACTCTGAGTTATCATGTCAAAAAGCCAGTATACACGCGAAATTGAAAATGTAAATACGTTAAGATGATTGATTGCTTAGGCCAAAAAGAAAAATTGTCTGTTTAGGGTAACATGACCAAAACAAGAGGCGAAGCCTTCAAGGCTCACGTAAGAAATAAACAAACAGTAACACAAACTCAATCACTCCGTCACACACACACACACACACACACACACACACACACACACACACACACACACACACACACACACACACACACACACACACACACACACACACACACACACACACAGTAAGCATAGGTGAAACTGTGCAAGAAAGCGATACCCTGGATCTGCCAACTAGTCTCGGCCCGCTCACAATAAAAATGACCGAGACTTTTAGTAATTCCTTTGCGTGACGTCTAACCCTCTTACGTCATAATGTGACGTCTTCAAATAGTTTCTATCACACACGTCAAACACTTTTGACCGAGACGTAATCTTCTTATGCGAGCTTTATCCATAGACTCGGAAATGTTAAAGTTTCTATCACACACACACACACACACACACACACGCACGCACGCACGCACGCACAGACAGACAAAGTTTATCATCGCATAGGCTACACTTACGTGAGCCAAAAAGTAGGGTCGGTAGGTAGGTAGGTTTTTTTTTTTTTTTTTTTTTTTTTTTTTTTTGTGTGTGTGTAAATGCTATGTTGGCTGAACATTCACTTCTTATATTTAGTCCTTACGGCAGGGCAATAACCCCTTGAAAAATACCTCGGAAAATGTTTTAATGGTTTTGGGTAGTTTAACTCCTGAAGTTTACAAATCCGCAGGATGACATCTTTAAATCCTTGGGCAAATTGAGACAAAATTAATTATAGGAAAATTAGCAAATGTTGATTTTTTTTGTTTAGACACAAAAGGCATTCCATAGAAAAAAGGGCTAGAATGGCGTCATAACTTCATGACGTCGGGAAAACGTAATGAGTAATATGACGACACGTACAGTATGGCCTGTAGTGCTGTCCGTGTCCGTACTTGAGCTCCTCTTCCAAGACAAAAAACAAAGGCATTTGACGTGTTTCATTCTGCTAAATGGAAACAATTTGCACATGAGTGTGTATGGAATTACATCCAGGCTGAGAAGATGTGAAACCTGTGTTATTCGTGGACTTGTGATTAGTGCGTATGGTGTTCCAAAGCACAGGTTTCACTGTCGAAGATAAAACTTGTAAATTGATCTTACAAAATGGCGGGCGATGATCAAAGAACATCGTGAGAGACTAGTTTTCTCCGATTTGATTGTTTACCAGACGATAGAGCTATTTTAGATGGAAGCGTATGCCATCTGGTGACAGCTGTTCATTAACCAGTGTGTTCGTAGGAGTGCTTAATTTCTCTGCAGAAGATCCATGCGTGAAAATCGGTGAAGTCTTTCAGCAAATGTCGCAGTGAGTGCTACAGGTGCAAAATCTCAAACAACATATCACGTGAGAGATATGAAACCTGGCTAGCTAGAACCTCCAAGCACCAGTCCACATAAATCAAAAACTACCGCCCACATCAGCCCATTGCTGAACGTCCATCTGAAAAGGGCTGTATTGCAATTCTACGGGGATCTTCCAAATCTTGATCCGGTTGACTCTGGGTGGTTGTAGGATGGGCAGAAAACCGCCTGGAGTAGAACCTACACCAACTGAAGTCATGCTAATTTTGAAGTGTGGCTGTGGAGAAATTTACCATGTGCAACAGCATGCTGTGGTTGCGCAGTCGGTCAATGTGCGTGTGCCATCTTATGTCGATGTCTACTCCTTGGAAATTGCACAAATCCGCACTGGTCATCCATCGTAGTCATCCGCACTGGGTATGTGCAACAGTCACCTTCACCGGTCACCAGCACTGGTCATCTGGATCGGTCATCCACACTGGTCATCATTTGCGGTCATCTGAACTGGTCATCCTTTTGTGATCATCTGCATCGGTCATCCGCACTATTCATCCTTCATGATCATCTGCACTGGTCATCCGCACAGGTCATCCTTCATGATCATCTGTACTGGTCATCGTCCATGATAATCTGCACTGGTCATCCGCACTAATCCTCCGCACTCGTCATCCGCACTGGTCATGTTTCATGATCATCTGCACTGGACATCCGCACCGGTAATCCGCACTGGTCATCTGCACTGGTCATCCTTCATGGTCATCTGCACAGGTCATCCACACTGGTCATCCGCACTGGCAATTCTCACCGGTCACCCGTACTGGTAATCTACATGACATCCTGCGTAATCATCGGGCGTGGTCATTTATTGGTCATCAGGCATAGTCATCCGCTACCATTTCGGCAATTGAAAAAAGGATCGATGGTGGCTGCCCTCAAACTGGAAACTCACTGCATGACCATGTCATCTTGTGTGGTAAACCAGCGTGGTCATCCCGCCTGGTCATCTGGAGTGGTAAACTACACATCATCCTGTGTGGTCATCGGCGAGGTAAAGTGCATACTAACCAGTATCCCTGGTTCGTCGCCATGACCTTTACGTTATGAGATAGAGGTCTTTTGTATGTGATACATGGTACATCAGGTTTAGCCTCTTGACATGACGCCTAATACACCTCCTCGGGGCGTCACTAACTGACACAACACTGTGTATATGGTGTCAATCGCTTGGCGCTGTGACACCTTACAAGGCCTTTCGTCTGATGTATACATTCCTCACCTGACTAGATCTTTTTTTTTAAAAGAGCACAAGATAACTTTAAGTTATTCTGGGTATTACAGCCACTTTTCCAGGATTAAGTTGTTATCTGCTTGCTCACCGACCAAGTCACTCATTGATTCTGGAACCCACCAGGATGGTAGGGTCACTTCAACGACGAGCGCTTCATAAGCTGTCTCCACCTCTGGCGGCTGTGAGCAATTTTTGGGAAGTTGCAAAACATTTCCCAATCCACTCTGTAATGATATCTGTCCCTCTGTTCATTTGTCTTCTCTATCTTCTCTTTCCGCGCACCATACCCTGTAAGATGGTCTTGGAGAGCCCGCCTGTTCTTGTTACATTGCCATACAATCTCAGCTTCGTCTTCTTGACAGTGATCTTTGTAGTGATGCACGTGCTAAGTGATGGTTTTGCAGACATTAAAATATATGACCTTGAAATTGTTTGACCTTGAAAACGTGTGACCTTCAGTGTTGGTGAACGTTTTTATTCATGGCAAGTTTTAAGAAGACATTTCGTCATTTTATCTTCAAAAATAGTATAATCCTTTATCATTTGAATGAACATTTGACATTCATATGACCTTGAAATGCGATGAAGGTCAAGCAAAGTGCAACAGTAATCAAAGCCCACAACACATATAAGCTTAAACCATTAGCTGTAACTGAAAAAATATATTGCTAAAACTAACTATATCATCCTGCTCCGTTAACCAGTTTTAACGGTCCCTCAACAGACGTTATAGTGTCTGCTAATCATGTAACTGTTGTTATGCATATTAACTCCCGTTTTATCTCCCGGAAAACATAAATAAATACAGTTCTGCTAGTTTATAGCATGCAGTTTCGACTATTTTGCAGTCTGGAATCCATCTTGTCCGCCATCTTGAATACATCAAAATGCCCAAGGATGACAGAGTGTCATCCGTCGGATCTGTAATCTACAGACATCACAGAGTTCAAAACAGTCAAAACATTCTCCGAGGTATTTTTTGAGGGGTTAAGGTCAAAATCGGGAAATGACGACCTGACTAACTTGATGAATACATGTTTCAAAACTAACGTATAAATAAACAAGAGGCGAAGCCTTCAAGGCTCACGTAAGAAATCGACAAACAGTAACACAAACTCACTCACTCCGTCACACATACACACACACACACACACACACACACACACACAGTAAGCATAGGTGAAACTGTGCAAGAAAGCGAGACCCTGGATCTGCCAACTATAGTCTCGGCCCGCTCACAATAACAATGACCGAGACTTTCAGTAATTCCTTTGCGTGACGTCTAACCCTCTTACGTCATAATGTGACGTCTTCAAATAGTTTCTATCACACACGTCAAACACTTTTGACCGAGACGTAATCTTCTTATGCGAGCTTTATCCATAGACTCGGAAATGTTAAAGTTTCTATCACACACACACACACACACGCACGCACGCACGCACGCACGCACAGACAGACAAAGTTTATCATCGCATAGGCTACACTTACGTGAGCCAAACAGAGAGAAAGGGAGAGAAAGAAACGCCAAATGTCTCTTTTTAGCATTTTTACCTCTTTTTTTTTTTTTTTTTTTTTGAAATCAAAAAAAAGTTTTTGGGTCGGCGCCAAATCGATAGGGTCGGTCGGGTTACCCTAAACAGACAATTTTTTTTTTTTGGCCTAAGCAGCTGGCATAATCCTTCATTAAAATAAAGAAGCAAGATGAATAACACAGTGTGTGTGTGTGTGTGTGTGTATGTGTGTGTGTGTGTGTGTGTGTATGTGTGTGTGTGTGTGTGTATGTGTGTGTATGTGTGTGTGTGTGTGTGCATGCGTGCCTGCGTGCGAGTGTGTGTGTGTGTGTGTGTGTGTGTGTGTGTGTGTGTGTGTGTGTGTGTGCGTGCGTGCGTGTGTGTGTGTGTGTGACTTTATTTTACCTAGCAAACATTTAATAGCAATAAAACGTTTCCTTGTCGTCGCCAACAAACAAACAAGCAAGACAACAAACAAGCAAAAACTAGTGCATGCTCAAGTCAGCAAAGCGAGTGACTGACTTGGCCAGGTTTAATTATCATCAAGGCAAGATTGTTTTTGTTAAACCACTTCGTTTAAAACCCCACTCATTCTCATTGGTTTACAGAACAATTCAAGCTGTTCCCATAGACCCATATTAATCTGATGAAACACGTTCTGTATGGCCTTCATCAACATTGTATGGCGCATACAGACAGCTTGCGGGGCTATCTACGAGGTATGATCAAAACAAAATGATCAAATGTGATTTTCGCAGAGACCGTTTGGCGTATCTGGCCCAAATTACAGCGGTCATTAGAACTACTCTCCTCCGACATCAATGCAGAGTCACACATGTCTAAGCCAATCAGAAAAGTAACACACGTAAACCAAAGTCTCGCTTCAGTAGTTTATTTTAGGATACCACGGTCGTTCGCGTATCGTGTACACCTGACATGTATCGAGTCTATATACTCTGGTCGTACTGCTATTGTTTGTCTTCGACAAAACTGCAGTAATTTATCAAATACCATTATAATACTATTTCATTGTTGAGATAGCTATACGTCTCACATACAAACAGAGGTAGTGTCAGGAACGCTACCCATTTAGTTATAGTTCATAATTGCTTGCAGTCTTAACCTAAGAGCGAAAGCTAATAGTGACGACGAGAGAATTAAAAACAACTTTCCCTGCATGAAATGTGAACTGACTCCATTAATTAAAACCCAGGAACCCCAATGGCAAGGGAGTGTACGTCACACATCTCTTGACATTGATCCCGGCTCCGTACTTTCAAACTTTCGAAACTTCCATCTTCGCGCCAAAAGAGGCTAAAAATGCACTAGTGGCTGAATACAATATAAACTTTCAAAGGGCTTTCCATAGCGGTAAGTGTTGAAATGAAAGTATGTTTGTAATGTGTGTAAAAACCCTGGGGTAATAAATATTATGTGATCAGATTATTTTAAGAATAACCACAAAAACAGATGTTCAAGCAAATAGCGAGTACACTTTTCGACGTCGCTATGAAAGATAGCTCTTGTCACGAGTGGCGAGGAAATCAGTGCCTGATGGCCTGAGCCAGTCTGGCCCAGAAGTCACGGACGAGTGACGGTTCCGCCCGAGTGCCGGGGAAGGTGATGTAGGTGGACGACTGCAGGTTGTACAGCACGTCACGCGGCAGTTGCTGTGACGGCACGTCCTCGTACAGCAGGAAGAGCAAGACGTCACGTCCTGTGTGCGCCGCTTCCATCGTGGCCATCTGCATCTCGTAGTGACACCACTCGGACTGCACCAGCTCCCGGGTCAGCACCACCAGCGTGCGGCGACTGCTCTGAACGGCGCTGACGATGTTGGACGGGATGGGACGACCGGGGATGAAGTCACGGTTGTGCACGTTCAGACGAAGACCCGCCCGCGTCTCCAGTTCCTCCAGCAGCTCACCGTGCACAAAGTCGTTGTCTTCCGACGAGTACGACACGAAGGCGTAGAACTCAAAGTCGTCGTTGTCGTTGTCGCAGGTCTGCAGGCGTCTGTAGGCCAGACGGGAGGCGTAGTAGAGGTAGCGCAGCTTCCAGCGATAGCGATAGACGAGGGCTGAGAACATGACTGACAGCAAGCAGAAGGCACAGGACATAGCTCCTACAAGGATACCGAATTTGTCAGTGCAAGTGTCCTGAAGACTCTGAATGACGGAAAATACGTTGGTTTTTCCATGCATTACGCCATCAGACATAAAGCAAGTCATTTCTTCTTCAAAACGAAACGCCACTTTAGAATTGTCAATCCACGCTAAGAAATCGATGTGCTGGCAAGTGCAGGATATTGGGTTGTAGGTCAGATCCAAACGAACACGTCTGTACTCAGCTACGCTATCTAGGTGGTCTGTGATTTTCTTTGGGAGGAAGTGAATATGGTTGAAAGAAAGGTCTAGGAACGACAAGTTCTTCATGTGTGAAATGCTGACATTGAATATGAAAACTTCATTGTGAGACAGCACTAGGTATTGCAATGCCACGAGACCCTGAAAGACATTCTCTGGAACAACGTTCAGGTCGTTACGAGACAGGAACAGGCTTCGCAATTTCTTCAAAGGTGAAAACATTTCGCCATCTTTATTGTCTTTGATAACTGAGCGTAACCTATTGTCACTTATGACAAGCACCGTGAGGGATTCCAACTTTTCAAAAAAGGTTTTAGAAACGTTGTACGCAAAATTGCCGCTGAGGTCTAGGGTTCTAAGCTTTGTTAAGCCATAGATGGGGCCTATCCAGGTCGGTAGTATGTTGTTGCTGAGGTTTAGAATTTCCAGAGAGTTGGTAGCGTTGAATTCGACTTCGAGAATCCTATAGTAGAACTTGTTCCGGCGAGAAACGTATGTGTTCAGTTGTGGTGGCAGAGTGTACACCAGCTTGTTGAAACGCTGCAATGATGAGGGTCCAAGGTTACTTTCTCCGGTAAGTTCGGGTGTCCATGTTGTTAAAGGAAAGTCCTCAGTATGCCATCGTCTGTGACAGTTCAGTCCAGCAACCTCCCTTTCATCGACCACTCCAGCCGAGCATTGCTGCAGTTGATCAGGAGGATACTCGGTGGGAGATTCGAAGGCTACTAGGCCATCGTTGTGGATTATTTGCAAGTTCTTCAAGCTTTCCAGGTCCTTGAGATAGCTTCCGAAGCCTAAATTGTTGTTATCTAAAGTGACTTTCTCCAGTGAGTCCGGCATGTTCAGAAGCGCTCCTTTACAGAACACTTGAAGACGGTTTCCCCGTGCACTGATGACTTTCAGTTTAGTTTTCTTAAAGAAGCGCGTGTTCTGAGGCGTTAACATGACGCACATGGCGTACGGGTGAATTATATAATTTATATGTAGTTCTTGCAGATCTGAGCCTTGCAGACCATAGAAAGCGTTGCCCAAAGTGTCGAAGCCTAAATCTAGGTTGAAGGACAGATCCAGGGTGTGCAGATGCCGTAGAGGTCTGAAGACGTCCTTCTCAATCCTACTGATGTTGCACTTGGTCAAGTTTAACGAGCGCAACGAATGGGGCAAGTACTGGAAGGTTTTGTTCGTCAGGCTGTTGATCGTACACATACTGTCATCCAGACCTGACAAACTAAGAGTCTCAAGCAAGGTCATGCCTTTAAATCCTGGCCCGAACTCGGCATTTGGGAGACCATCCATGTGAAGGCGTCGAAGGTTTGACAGCTGTTGCAAAGCTTGGTCCGGATAGGAGAAGTTTTCTGTGTGACAGCTAACATTATGGTTTCCCTCAACTCGCAGTTCAACCAAAGACGGGCCTAGGAGTTGAAAAAGGTCCAGTGGGTAGGATTCATTGTTATGAGGAATCTGATTGTGGCTTAGGTTCAACACCTGAAGGTGAATTGCGTCCTGAAACATCTCTACACTTAATGTATCCATCCCGTTGTGAGACAGATCAAGACATGTAAGATTGTTCAGAGACGACAGAAGGCGAGGGTTTTTGCTTGAAAAATACCCATTATGACTCAACGCCAGCCATCGAAGGCTGGTCCCAAAACGTGCAGCGACTGAACAGCTTGCATTGTGAAGATGATTGAAAGACAGGTCGAGATGAGTCAGAGAAATCAGGTCAGCAAACCGCTTTTCAGCACAGGATGTACCCTTCATAAGAGTTAGCCGGTTATGCGCAAGATTGAGTTCTGTTAAACCTTTGAGACCAGAGAATGCATCTTCGGAGATGTTCACGATGACATTGGCAGACAGGTCAAGGCTGCGAAGAGAGATGAAGCTTGCAAAAACACCGGGTCCAAGGTAGGAGATGGAGTTGTTGCGCAGGGACAGACTGGCGGCACTCTCCGGCAGACCACTAAGATGGAGAGTGGTCCACCCTTGGTTGGAACAGTCCACTGTTGAGCCGTTACACGAGCACTGCCCACAACGCGTGAAGGGAGGCAGAATAGGGAGTATCTTCTTAGGTTCCCCTCCTTTTAGCGTCACTACCACAGCGATGGCACAAAGAGGTATGTGCAGCATTATGAACCTGAATGAAAGAAAAAAATCCAATCATATGCAAAGTTCTTGACGTGAAAATCCGCCATTAAACGGACTGAGCCTTGCTACTTCACTAGTTGTAAACCGTCCCCTTGAAAACACACACACACACACACACACACACACACACACACACACACACACACACACACACGCACTACTGTGTGTGTGCGTGTGTGCGTGTGTGTGTGTGTGTGTGTGTGTGTGTGTGTCACTGTGTGAAACGATTGTATAAAGCCAGTGAATAAAACACGCTTACAGAACAAAGTTAACATAATATCAAAACAGGAAGGTTCCTGGCAACTAAGAACTATGAAGCAATGAAATGAACGAACGGCTTTCATCCTCTTAACAATATATATCTATATATATATATACGACTAGTGTCTGTCTGTCTGTCTGTCTGTCTGTTCGCGATGCACGGCCAAAGTTCTCGGTGGATCTTTTTCAAATTTGGACACCGTATTCAGCTACACCCCGCACACAACCTCATCGATGAGATATTTCAACATGTGCTTTCAGCGCGCAGCGCGCACAGCGCACAGCACAGCGCTGAACCGATTTTTGTTTTTGTTTTTTTTGTTTTTGTTGTCGGGATCCACTACCAGTAACTCTTCCTTATCTTCTCCAGTGTTTTCAGCCGCGATTATCTCCCTTCCTCCGTGTGGCGTCAATCCATATTCCCGTTACTACGTTACTATTTTTAGAAGGTCACTGCACGTTACTATTTTTAGAAGGTCTCCAGTGTTTTGCGCGTTTATCTCCTTTCCTTCGTGCGCCGGCAAAGCCGGCGTACACCCAGGCGCAGCCTGGTATTCGGCTCTACTTCTTCCCGGCGAAGCCGGTACCCGGCGAAGCGGGAAATCATCTAGTATATATATATATATATATACTGCCACTTGACATTCTTTGTTTGGCTTTTCTTTTCCTGGATTTTGTTATATATATATATATATATATATATATATATATATATATATATATATATATATATATATATATATATATATATATATATATATATACGGCTTGTGTCTGTGTGTGTGTGTGTGTGTGTGTTCGCGATGCACGGCCAAAGTTCTCGATGGATCTGCTTCAAATTTGGTGGGCATATTCAGGTAGACCCCGGACACAACCTGGTCGATGAGAATTTTCAACACGTGCTCTCAGCGCGCAGCGCTGAACCGATTTTGGTTTTTCTGTTCATCTTCCCAGATCCATTCCCAGTAACTCTTCCTTATCTTCTCCAGTGTTTTGCGTTTATCTCCCTTCCTTCGTGTGGCGTCAATCCATATTCCCGTTACTATTTTTAGAAGGTCACTGTCCACAACGCTTTCATCCCGGCGAAGCCGGATATTCCCGTTACTATTTTTAGAAGGTCACTGTCCACAACGCTTTCATCCCGGCGAAGCCGGGTATTCCTCTACTTCTTCCCGGCAAAGCGAAGCGGGTAATCATCTAATATATATATATATATAGAATGACGTCAAGAGCGAGAATGCATAGAAATTACACCCCCCGCGGGTTAGGGGGAGTCCCATATTGGTTGGGACGAGAAAGAATTTACCCGATGCTACCCAGCATGTCGTAAGAGGCGACTAGCGGTTCTGTTTCTCCTTTTACCCTTGTTAAGTGTTTCTTGTATAGAATATAGTCAATGTTTGTAAAGATTTTAGTCAAGCAGTATGTAAGAAATGTTAAGTCCTTTGTACTGGAAACTTGCATTCTCCCAGTAAGGTCATATATTGTACTACGTTGCAAGCCCCTGGAGCAATTTTTTGATTAGTGCTTTTGTGAACAAGAAACAATTAACAAGTGGCTCTATCCCATCTCCCCCCTTTCCCCTATCCCATCTCCCCCCTTTCCCCTATCCCATCTCCCCCCTTTCCCCGTCGCGATATAACCTTGAATGGTTGAAAACGACGTTAAACACCAAATAAAGAAAGATAGAAATTACGTCATGAGCAAGGGAGATCATCCTTTACTCTGTGTGTGTCTCCGCCGCCTTTATATATCTATATATATATATATATAAAAGCTTTCAATCCCTGTTTCTATGTGTGTTGGGTCACCGTGTGAAGTGGAAGTGAATAAATCATAAAGAGGGTTGTAAAATGAATACAAAATCCTTCAAACAAAACAAATCCAAGGCCGATTTGAAATTCACGTGTCTATCTGCTCATTGTTTCAGATAATATATTGTTTCTGTTGTCTGAACAATTGAATGTTATCCCGGTTCTTAATACGTCCTCTTGGGGCGACAATGCTAAATGGAACAAAGGGTTCTTTGTATCCCTGTACTAAACAAAATCATGCCATGAAAACCATTGTTTAAGTCATTGCACAGGACGATGCACGTAAACAAGCCTATTTTTGTACTTGCAATATATACTTCCATCAACGATCGTGTTTTTGGTGCTTGACTGAAAATAAACTCCTTTAAAACAGCCAAATAAACAGTTACTCAGATTAACCCAACATATGCGAGCATCGTTGAGAATAAACCGAAAGTTGGCCGGTTAAACGTAAGTTACTGCGCTGATCGCTTGAAGAGTGGATTAATTGCCCAGTTCTTTTTCAGAAAAGACAATCATCATTGTCAGGCTTGGTTTTTCACAAAAAGCTTCATCAGAATTTACCAGAAAGGATTCGTGTAACATCAGACAGAGCTAAGGCAAATCGCTCTGTCTCTCTCGGTCTCTCTCTGTCTCTGTCTCTCTCTGTCTCTGTCTCTCTCTCTATCTCAACACACACACACACACACACACACACACACACACACACACACACACACACACACACACACACACAAAAGGAATAACGATGAGGAGAGGTTGGGGGCAACCATACCAAGTGTGGTTGCCAAAAATAACAAGAAGAGCAAACGCTCGATCGAGTCACTTTCGCAGTTCTGAATATTATATGAGGCATCAGATGGACAGGAAGAAATTGCTATTCACAACACAATACAGATGTAAATAATTTGATGTAAAGAATAATCCTATAAAGTTTGAATCAAATCCGATGAATAGTTTCAGAGATATGATATTTCAGTTTTTTTCCTTCAAGACATACCTGTGACCTTGAAAAAGGTCAAAGGTCACCAAAGCAGACGTCAAAGTGTAGAGGTCACTGGGAGTCACGTTCACATAAAATTTGAGCCCGGTCACTTTTATAGTTTCCGAGAAAAGCCCAACGTTAAGTTGTGTGTTGCCGAACAGAAAAGGCTAGTTATCTCCCTTGTTTTTCTGATAACGTTCGTAAAAGGCTACAGATGTAAATACTTTGATGTAAAGAATAATCCTACAAAGTTTCAATCACATCCGATGAACTTTGTCAAAGATATAAAATGTCTAATTTTTCCTTTGACGCTGACCTGTGACCTTGAAAAAGGTCAAAGGTCAACGAAACCATCGTTAAAGTGTAGAGGTCATTGGAGGTCACGACTAAACAAAATATGAGCCGGATCGCTTTGATAGTTTCCGAGAAAAGTCCAACGTTAAGGTGGTGTCTACGGACGGCCGGCCGGCCGGACGGCCGGCCGGACAGACTAACACTGACCGATTACATAGAGTCACTTTTTCTCAAGTGACTCAAAAACAAAAGAAAACCTCACAAAGTACTTCCTCAATGAATAAAGATTCCAATAGTCCTACAACCTGTGGTTTATTCAAAATAACGAGGGGAACAGACATAGGGGGGTCACAAAAATAAGCAGAAACAAGAAATTCCTACGAGGTAGGAAAAACACCCCCGTCAAAGGGAAATAACCTTCTCAGTTGGTGGCAGTGACTGAGTGAGAATGGTTATTTCCCTTTGACCATGAAGCTGTCCCTCTATAAGTCCTTGTATAATTTTAATCCACCAATAACTCCCTAACCGTGTGTTTGACTGGTCCCAATTTTTGTAAGGACCGTCTCAGGAATGTATAGAACCTGTTCACCAAGTTTGGTGACGATCGGTCCGTTCATTCTTGAGATCTATATGCGAACACAAACAAACAAACAAACAAACAAACACATCGAGCGAAACCTATACACACCCCTATACCGGGGGTGTAAAAAAGAAACAGAATTGCAGATAGCCTTACCCAATACGGCCTCTGTCTTCTTCCTCACTTCACAGTTTTGACTCAAGTGGCACACTTTTATCACAGTGTCTTCCAAAGCAGGAGCCGGTAGAAAATCTAGTCGACTGCTCCTTTTGGTCGCCAGGCTGAAGTTTGAAGCGTAGATTACAACATACAATGCTGAACGTTTACAAGTGAATGTTTCTTAAATTGAAGTTTCCCCAAAGGAGGTTTCAACTGCGCGTTTCTTAGAGTCAAGGAGGCTAGCGAGTTTGGGTAAGAAACATAACTCATTAAGAAAAGAAAGTAGTCTACGTGTAAAATCACAATGATGATTGTTTCATGGGGAATTTTCCCTCAGTCACTGCCACCAGTGTTTTCCAAATTTGATCGCAGAGCTGTCTTTTGAAAGAGAGAGTGAGTGGGGGAGTGTTAATCCTGAAATAACCGTTAATTTGAAGACATCAATAGTAAACCTATAGCTGTTTCTGTCAATGAATTAAAACTAACCTCCGAGTTAGCATACCTCGTTGTTTTGTTGTGATCGAAGCCGGGGTACATAACTATCCTTGAGACAGCCTTTCTTAAATGAAAGCAACTGATAGGCCTACGTCTCAGTTAGAACTACAAGTGGCTAACGGCTGACTCCCCTTGAGTACTGTGAACCAGTTTGTTTGTTTCCTTACCAAGAGGCTTCTTGTGTTATCCTCAAGAAACGTACCTCGTGGTCTTTGTGGAAACAGGAAGTTAATTTATTAAATCTCTAACCCAGCTGAAAACCGTCCACTTTGAGCATGCATTCAGCCAGTCCTCCACAATAACGTTAAAACCCATTCTCTATCTCTCCATCTCACACACACACACACACACACACACACACAAACACACACACACACACACACACACACACACACACACACACACACACACACACACACACACACACACACACACACACACACACACACACACTCTTACGAGAGTGCAACTATATTTATTTTAACAAGTTAACATCAGCCGTTGAATTAATTCGAACAAAACGCTTATTGGTGTGTTGTGGGATCATGGACAAGGAGTTACAGAAGCATTTTGCAAAAGCTGCGAACGAAACTGTTTCTCTCTGTAAACGTGCCTCAAATGATTTGAGAACGTTAACGGAGTTGTGTGATTCAAAGCACTTGTATTCTAAACTTGTTATTCCACCAGTTAATATACCCGAACTTAAACAATATCTGTATACAACGCACACACAAAAACGGACATATATGGTATTGTTGGCTTAAAAGGAAACATCCTCAAATTAGCTGCCTAATTATCTCTCAGTCGCTCACATACAGGATGACCCCAAACAAAGGCAACCCTCAAAAATGCTAATAACTTCAACATCTCTTGGCCGAATTACTTCATATGTAATATACATTAAATTCAGCTTATGTACGACCAGTCCACAAAGTTGTTGATCAATTGGTCTGATTGTTGTGCCATTTCAAAAAAAAAGTTTCCATATTTGGGAAACGAGTCTACAACACGAGGTTTGACATTGAGCAGCAGCCATGCTTACCTGATTTAAGCCCTCCAGACTTGTACCTTTTTAAATTATCTGAATGTCCGAGTATTCAAAAATACCCCCTTCACTCCCCAGATCATAGGTGACCCGAAGACAGCAGTTTCAGTTAGGTTCAGGGCAATCCCCAGACAGGAAAGCGTAGGTGTCATTGACAATTTCGGAGGTGTAATTTGGAACACATTTTGGAGACATAGTAAAGGTCGGACCATTTCACCTTCAGACTGGAAACTCCGAGGAATGGTCGTCAACAAATTAAAGTTCATGCACAGGAACTATAAACATATTTGCTAAGCTCAAATTACTGAGTCTGCGGAATGACATAACATTGAAGTTGTGTCAAAATTCGACCATAGTTGATATCACTACAAAATGAAATCCTTTTCAAGTTACACACGAAAATCGACTCCAACTGCAGGTCAATGTGTGTGTGTGTGTGTGTGTGTGTGTGTTTGTGTGTGTGTGTGTGTGTGTGTGTGTGTGTTTGTGTGTGTGTGGTGTGTGTGACAGCCCGTGTGTGTGTGTGTGTGTGTGTGTGTGTGTGTGTGTGTGTGTGTGTGTGTTACTCATAACTTTTACACAATGAGAAAAACTTATTAACTTTTTCATTTTTATTTCAAATCGACCACTCTGTTGCAACATTTCCACCAGTGCCCAACCCTGGATGGTGACACGCTGACGATAAAAAGAAAGTGAACAACGCAGACATCGATAGTAAAGGTAACAGTAAGCAGCCATTTATATACATAGCTTTAAAAGCATTTTAAATCGAGAATTTGAAAACTCCGTTAAAGAAATGCATTAACAAAGTTATAATATACGCCTTCGACTAGCAAAACATTACTTATCATCGTATGGCTTGACCAGAGAAAAACAGACATTTGGCAGCTGTTTCAATATTCCTCGTTAACAAATAGTACATTTTCGGCCGATGGCTCATACCAGCAGACGGAACACATCAGACAAACGAAGCAAAGTCATCCTTGTCTGATGGCCTGAGCCAGCCTGGCCCAGAAGTCACGGACGAGTGACGGTTCCGCCCGAGTGCCGGGGAAGGTGATGTAGGTGGACGACTGCAGGTTGTACAGCACGTCACGCGGCAGTTGCTGTGACGGCACGTCCTCGTACAGCAGGAAGAGCAAGACGTCACGTCCTGTGTGCGCCGCTTCCATCGTGGCCATCTGCATCTCGTAGTGACACCACTCGGACTGCACCAGCTCCCGGGACAGCACCACCAGCGTGCGGCGACTGCTCTGAACGGCGCTGACGATGTTGGACGGGATGGGACGACCGGGAATGAAGTCACGGTTGTGTACGTTCAGACGAAGACCCGCCCGCGTCTCCAGCTCCTCCAGCAGCTCACCGTGCACAAAGTCGTTGTCTTCCGACGAGTACGACACGAAGGCGTCGAACTCAAAGTCGTCGTTGTCGTCGTCGCAGGTCTGCAGGCGTCTGTAGGCCAGACGGGAGGCGTAGTAGAGGTAGCGCAGCTTCCAGCGATAGCGGTAGACGAGGGCTGAGAACATAGCTACCAGCAAGCAGAAGGCACAGGACACGGCTCCCACAAGGATCCCGGATTTGTCAGTACATGATTTTTGAAGACTTTGAATGACGTCAAAAACGTTAATTCTCTCTCGCACGCCGCCGTCAGACATGAGGCAAGATAGCCTATTGCTGGATCGAAATTTCACTTTTGAAGTAAGAATCCAAGTTAAAAAGTCAACATGTTGACAGGTGCAAGCTATCGAATTAAAGGTAATGTCCACAGTGACCTGCTGGTATTCAGCAACACTGTCCAGGTGATCCATGACAGACTGAGGGAGGAAGCGGATGTAGTTGTAGGAAAGATCCAGCAGCGACAAGTTCTTCATGTGTGAAATGTTGACATCGAAATGGAATATGCTGTTATGAGACAAAACTAGATTCTGCAGATTTATGAGGCCTCGGAAGACGTTAGGGGGAACGGCGTTTAGATAGTTCTTTGAGACGTAAAGACTTTGCAGTGTGTGCAGAGGTTCGAATAGTTCGCCACTTGTGTCGTTTTCAATGATCAAACGTAAAAAGTTTCTGCTAACGTTGAGGACTTTCAGAGACGTCAGGGTATGAAAGAAGCGCGTAGAAACATTGTGGGCAAAATTGTTAGACAAGTCAAGGGTAACGAGTTTTGTTAGTCCCGTAACAGGACCTATCCATGTCGTTAGCAGGTTGTTACAAAGGTTCAGAACTGTCAAATAATTGCTAGTGTTGAATTCAACTTCCAGAATCTGGTAGTAAAGTTTGTCCCAACGAGAGACGTATGTTTCCAAGTTAGGGGGTAACGTGTACAAAAGCTTTCCAGAAGTATGCAATGCTGATGATCGTCGCTTTCTGGAGCTTGTCTGCTGAGGTTCCCACGTTTTCAAAGAAAAGTCTTCAGGATGCCAGGGCGAGTGACAGTTCATCCCAGAATCTGTCAATTCTTCGACATTTCCAGTAGAGCATTGTTGCATTTGATCAGGAGGATACTCGGTGGGAGGTTCGAATGCGTTCTTGTGGCCATCATTGTGAATTTCTCGCAAGTTCTTCAGATGTCCAAGGTCCTTGAAGTAGCTTCCAAAGCCCAGTTCGTTTTCATCCACACTGACGAACTTCAGAGAGTCGGGCATGTTTCTCAGAGCTCCCTCGCAGAACACTTCGAGGCGGTTCCCGCGAGCGTGAATTGTTTCCAAATGTGTGTGTTTAAAGAAGCGTGTGTTTCTAGGGGTAACCATGACACACATGGCGTAAGGGTGAATGATGGAATTAATGTGTAGTTCCTGCAAGTCTGAGCCTTGTAGACTGTAGAAAGCATTGCCCAGAGTCTCGAATCCTAGGTCCAGGTTAAAGGAAAGATCCAGGGTGTGCAGATGCTGTAGAGGTCTGAAGGCGTCCATCTCAATCCTTGTAATGTTGCAGTTGGACAAGTGTAGTGACCGCAACGACTGAGGTACGTGGAGGAAGGTTTTGTTTGTCAGACTGTTGATGAAACAAAAGCCGCCATCTTTCCCAGACAGGCTGAGATTGGTGAGCGATGTCATGCCTTCAAACCCCGATCCAAACTCAAGGTTTGGCAGACCATCCAGCTGAAGGTACTTCAAGCTTGTAAGTTGATAAAACGTCTTGTCAGGATAGGAGAAATTCTCTCTGGAATAACTAGCATCACAATTTCCCTCCAGGCGAAGCTCAGTTAAAGTATTACTTAACATCGCGAACACACCAAGAGGGTAAGCATTGTTGTTGAGGGGTATCTGGTTCTGACTCAGGTTCAAAGACTGGAGGGCTCGCACGTCCTGAAACAGATGTTCACTGAGGCTGTTCAGGTAGTTGTGAGAGAGATCCAGAATCGCAAGCTTACCAAGGTATTTCAGCAGTCGAGGTTCTGTGCTCAGACTGTAGAGATTGTGACTGAGGTCCAACCAGTGCAAGTTACTCACGTTGCTTTCAACAACAGCACAGCTGACATTGTGAAGATTGTTATAAGACAGATCCAGGTGAGTTAGAGACACCAGGTTGGCGAACGGCGTTTCTATGCAGTTTGTGCCGTTGCCGAAGACGAGATGGTTGTGGGCAAGATTCAGCGTCGTGAGTGGTAAGCTTTGAAACAGATCGACAGAGATGTTCCTCAGGAGGTTGAAAGACAGATCAAGCCAGCGCAGAGAGAGGAACCTCGTGAATATCCCATGACCCAGGTAGGAGATGGAGTTGTTACGGAGGGACAGACTGGTGGCTGTGGCCGGCAGACCGCAGGAAGGGACACTGGTCAACCCTCGGCTGGAACAGTCTACCACTGAGCCGTTACACATGCAGGGTCCACACGGAATAAAGGTACTCGGCATTGAAGGCCCAGTACCTAGGGTGGACAGGCTGGTTTGGCTGGCTGCCAGCAAGCCCCATGTTGCCATCCAAAGACCCAATAGCAGCATGGCGGATCTGTACAAAAAAAACAATATCTTAAAAGTAGCTGCTAGGGTGGGTACATAATCAAAATACAACATCTAGTGAAACGTTACAACGTGTAATATGCCACGGAAGTACCATTGTTACCAGATAAACACGACCCAAAAAAGCCGATTTCTAGGTATAAAATGTTTTCTTGACAATGTTCTAACATGCAGGAAACGTTTAGGTGTAAGCATATGCAGGTGACGATGAGTAATGTCCGACTCCTATAAATGTATAAGTACTTTTTAACTTGTAGAAAGTATCTGATATGGCTTAGTATTAGGTTTCAGTCTATTTTTTGTGAACAGTACAAATTTAAGTCAGAGCATTAAAGGACACATCGACCATACAAGTATAGAATATAAACGCGTTGTTGCACCACACTTTGAAGTAATCCCACACTTTGAAGTAAATTACTTCAAAGTGTGGGGATGTGCCCCACACTTTGAAGTAACCCCATTTTTTACTTCAAAGTGAGGGGGGAACTTCCCACACTTTGAAGTAAACTCAGTTTTTACTTCAAAGTGTGGGGGGATCTTCCCACACTTTGAAGTAACTTACTTCAAAGCGTGGGACTTTTGCATCGCCTGTTTGAGCCTGATGATTTTGTCCAAAAAAATGGCAAAGTCTTTTGTATGAGTGAACAGAAAAAGTGAGCGAGCCAAGAAACATAGTGATGTTTGTTATCAGGATTGTTGAGTGTGACGAAAACTCGTGGTGACGATTTTAAAACATGTTGGGTCATGCGGAGACTATCTGGGAACAATTGGGCTAATTCGGCACGATTTTACAAGCATGGGCTCACTGTAAAAAGCCCCCCCCCTACGACATTTCTCCACAAAATGTCCCCACTGTCACAATTTCCCGCCAAATGTCCGCAACTGCGATAATTTCCCGCCAAATATTCCAACTGCGACAACTCCCCGCCAGATGTCCCAGCTACGATAATTCCCACCAAAATGTCCCCACTACGACATTTCCCCGCAAAATGGCCTCCACTGCGACAATTCCCCGCCAAACAGCCCATCTACGACGATTCGTCGCCAAATGTCCCCACTTCGACAATTCCCCGCCCAGTGTTCCCCACTGCGACAATTCCCCGCCAAATGTCCCCACTACGACAATTCCCCGCATAGTGTCCCCCACTGCGACAATTCCCCGCCAAATGTCCCCACTACGCCAAACTCCCTGGAAAATGTCCCCACTGCGACAATTCCCCGCCAAACGGCCCCACTACGACAATTCCCCGCCAAATGTCCCCATTACGCCAATTCTCCCTGGAAAATGTCCCTACTACGACAATTCCCCGCATAGTGTCCCCCAATGCGACAATTCCCCGCCAAATGTCCCCACTACGACAATTCCCCGCCTAATGTCCCTCACTGCGACAATTCCCCACCAAATGTCCCCACTACGCCAATTCTCCCTGGAAAATGTCCCCACTGCGACAATTCCCCGCCAAACGGCCCCACTACGACAATTCCCCGCCAAATGTCCCCATTACGCCAATTCTCCCTGGAAAATGTCCCCACTGCGACAATTCCCCGCGCGGGGAATTGTCGTAGTTGGGACATTTGGCGGGGAATTACCGCAGTTGCAAACATTTGGCGACGAATTGTCGTAGATGGGGCCGTTTGGGGGGGAATTGTCGCAGATGAGGTCATTTTGCGGGGGAATTGTCGTAGTAAGGGCATTTCCAGGGAGAATTATCGCAGTGGGGACATTTGGCGGGGAATTGTCGTAGTGTTGAACATTTGGCGGGGAATTACTGCAGTTGCGGACAATTGGCGACGAATTGTCGTAGTGGAGACATTTGGCGGGGAATTGTCGTAGTGGGAGGCATTTGGCGGGGAATTGTCGTAGTGTGGACATTTGGCGGGTAATTACCACAGTTGTGGACATTTTGCGACGAATTGTCGTAATGGAGACGTTTGGCGGGGAATTGTCGCAGTGGGAGGCTTTTGGCAGGGAATTGGCTTAGTTGGGACATTTGGCGGGGAATTACCGCAGTTGCAAACATTTGGCGACGAACTGTCGTAGTGGGGCCGTTTGGGGGGGGAATTGTCGCAGTGGAGGTCATTTTGCGGGAGAATTGTCGTAGTAAGGGCATTTCAAGGGAGAATTGTCGCAGTGGGGACATTTGGCGGGAAATTGTCGAAATGTTGAACATTTGGCGGGGAATTACTGCAGTTGCGGACAATTGGCGACGAATTGTCGTAGTGGGGCCGTTTGGAGGGGAATTGTCGTAGTGGGAGGCATTTGGCGGGGAATTGTCGTAGTTTGGACATTTGGCGGGGAATTACCGCAGTTGTGGACATTTGGCGACGAATTGTTGTAGTGGGGCCGTTGGGGGGGGGGGGGGGGAGGATTGTCGCAGTTGGGACATTTCCAGGGAGGATTGTCGCAGTGGGGACATTTGGCGAGGAATTGTCGCAGTGGCGGACACTTCGTGGGGAATTGTCGCAGTGGGGATTTTTGGCGAGTAATTGTCGAAGGGGGAGACATTTGGCGGGGAATTGTCGTAGTGGGGCCATTTGGCGACTAATTGTCGTAGTGGGGCCGTTTGGCGACGAACTGTCGTAGTGGGGACATTTTGCGGGTAATTGTCGCAGCGGAGGACACTTGGTGGGGAGTTGTTGCAGTGGGGATATTTTGCGGGGAATTGTCGTAGTGGGGACATTTGGCGGGGAATTGTCGTACTGGGAACATTTGAAGACGAATTGTCGTAGTGGGGACGTTGGGCGGGGAATTGTCGCAGTGGAGGCCATTTGGCGGGGAATTGTCGTAGTGGGAACATTTGGCGGGGAAATGTCGCAGTGGGAGACACTTGGTGTGAAATTGTCGTAGTGGGGACATTTTGGCGGGGAAATGTCGCAGTGGGAGACACTTGGTGGGGAATTGTCGCAGTGGGGGACATTTGGCGGGTAGTTGTCGTAGTGGGGGCATTTGGCGGGGAACTGTCGTGGTGGGGACATTTTCCAGGGCGAGTGGCAACATTTCGCGGGGAATTGTCGCAGTTGGGATATTCGGCGGGGAATTATCGCAGTTGGTATATTTGGAGAAGAATTATCGCAGATGCAGACATTTGGCGGGAAATTGCGACAGTGGGGACATTTGGTGGGGGAGTTGTCGTAGTGGGGACATGTTCCAGGGAGCCCATGCTTGTAAAATCGTGCCGAATGAGCCCGAGTGTTCTCAGATAGTCTCCGCGTGACCCCACATGTTCTAAAATCGTCACCACGTGTTTTCGTCACACTCAACAATAGGTCATTGCTTTGGGTTGATAATAAACATCACTGTGTTTCTTGGCTCGCTCACTTTTTCTGTTCACTCATCCAAAAGACTTTGCCATTTTTTTGGACAAAATCATCAGGCTCAAACAGGCGATGCAAAAGTCCCACGCTTTGAAGTAAGTTACTTCAAAGTGTGGGAAGATCCTCCCACACTTTGAAGTAAAAACTGAGTTTACTTCAAAGTGTGGGAAGATCCCCCCACACTTTGAAGTAAAAAATGGGTTTACTTCAAAGTGTGGGGCACATCCCCACACTTTGAAGTAATTTACTTCAAAGTGTGGGATTACTTCAAAGTGTGGTGCAACAACGCGTGCAAACCATTTTTTTTCACTGCAGCATTTGTTTAGTGTTCACTGCGCCAATATTTGAGTAAATGCAAACACTTTCTTGGATAGACAGTGCTCCTTTTTAATGCGTGGTAGAATTTGCCGTGTGCGCTGATTTTTTTCCCCAAAGCCACAATGGCGAGGATAACGGTAACATCACGATTTTTATAATC
>NC_090246.1:71900285-71912785 GCF_037325665.1 Littorina saxatilis | reverse complement strand
AACCGCCCACTTTGAGCATGCAGTCAAGTCAGTCCTCCATAATAACGGCTCATGGGCACACCCATTCTCACTCTCATTCTCTCTCTCTCTCTCTCTCTCTCTAACACACACACACACACACACACACACACACACACACACACACACACACACACACACACAGAGTTACTGCTTCATATAAACACATAACTGAACATTAACAGTTGACTTAATTTGAACAACAAAACGCTTCGGGATCATGGAAAAGGAGTTAGAGAAGCATTTTTCAAAAGCAGCGTACGAAACTGTTTCTCGCTGTAAAAGTGCCGCAAATGATTTGAGAATGTTAACAGAGTTGTGTGATTCAAAGCACTTGCATTTTAAACTTGTTATGCCACCAGTTACTACACCCGAACTTAAACCATACCTCTGTACAACCGAAAACACTCGGACATATTATTGGTATTGGTGGCTTAGAAAGAAATATCCTCAGATTAGCTGCCCGTTTATCTCTCAGTCGCTCACAACCCCTCAATGTCCAAGGACAGTGGTAAAGTGTAACAATACCCTAGTTGCGATTTACAACATCAACTATTCCCGGTCAGTGAGCTGAACTCACAGTGCGTGCAACACACTTTGCTATGTCACGCTATATCTCTGGTTAGCGCTCTAAAAGCGTGGAGAGTATCACTGTCAAACTTTGCCTGTTGCAGTGTTATTCGTGATTTCCTTCACAGACACGAGGCATTGTGGAAGTCTTTGAAGACTGTGCGATTCCAGCATGTAAGCAAGGACATATCTGGGCAAAATCTACAAGTTTTATAATAAAGAATGTGGGATGAATGTCGGGGCAAAATCACCGAAAAAACAATGATGCCAAATCTGTGAATACTGTGAGCTATGAGAAAACATAGGAGGCAACTTTTGAAATCTGTGTGCTAACAGTCTTCACAAGAAGAGACTCGGAGAAAATCTTTGAAGAAAACGTGAAAAAAGCATTTGAAGAATGTAAGCTGCTCACAATTAAAAGGAGGAAATATATGTTTGTTTGTTTGTTTATTTGTTGCTTAACGTCCAGCCGACTACGCAGAGCCATATCAGGACGAGGAAGGGGGGGATGAAGGGGGCCACTTGTCAAGCGATTCCTGTTTACAAATGCACTAACCCATTACTTGTGTCCCAGCAGGCTTTAGTAAAACTAAATTAATACCTACTGGAAGATTACCAGTTTCCAGTATGTTAAAATAGGCTTAACCTATCTACTGCTGGACTTACATCAGAACACTAACAGATTAAACTAGACATGAATCGCGAGACAAGCGGCAAGAGAAGAGATTTTTGGAAAAAATACAGGTGAATGAGCAAGAAGGCAGAAAAAAGAAAAGAATTCATGAAGAAAAAGAGAGCATGACAGGAAAGAGGAACCAAAAATCTACCTAACAGCAAACTAGAAAGCTCCTGCGGATCCAAAAACAGGAGGGGCCTTTAATTTCATAACCGCAGTGCCCCACTGCGGGAGGGAAATATATGTGGTCCACCTATATTTGCAATAGAGAAAAACAGTGAGGGAAACCCTTTGGTAGCTGTGACAATTTAGAATCTACATAAAGAAACCTTGCGGACATTTTCAAAATCTGTTTGCTTCAAGTATTAACACCAGGAAACACATTGCGCACACTCTGGCAGTGAGCTATTAATTTATATCACTTACACAAGCCGATACAGTGGTATCTTTAAACATAGCCTGCAATCATTTACACAAGGGAATTCGAGCGGGTGGGAAAGGGTTGATTGGTATATGACAACTGTTGGCTACACGTGTGTAAGACTGTAAATAGTTAGACAAAGTATTCAGTGATACACCAGCAATTAGACAAACTGGTGTCAGGGTAACGAGGCAGCGAACAAATCTCTCCAAATTCCTCGTTCAAACACAAGTACGGTTTCGGCCGCTGGTTCATATCAACAGAAGGAAAACATCAGACATCTAAGAAACGAGGCAAAGTCATCCCTGTCTGATGGCCTGAGCCAGTCTGGCCCAGAAATTACGGACGAGTGACGGTTCCGCCCGAGTACCAGGAAAGGTGATGTAGGTGGAGGACTGCAGGTTGTACAGTACGTCACGCGGCAGTTGCTGTGACGGCACGTCCTCGTACAGCAGGAAGAGCAAGACGTCACGTCCTGTGTGCGCCGCTTCCATCGTGGCCATCTGCATCTCGTAGTGACACCACTCGGACTGCACCAGCTCCCGGGACAGCACCACCAGCGTGCGGCGACTGCTCTGAACGGCGCTGACGATGTTGGACGGGATGGGACGACCGGGGATGAAGTCACGGTTGTGCACGTTCAGACGAAGACCCGCCCGCGTCTCCAGCTCCTCCAGCATCTCACCGTGCACAAAGTCGTTGTCTTCCGACGAGTACGACACGAAGGCGTCGAACTCAAAGTCGTAGTTATCGTCGTCGCAGCTCTGCAGGCGTCTGTAGGCCAGACGGGAGGCGTAGTAGAGGTAGCGCAGCTTCCAGCGATAGCGGTAGACGAGGGCTGAGAACATAGCTACCAGCAAGCAGAAGGCACAGGATACGGCTCCAACAAGGATACCGAATTTGTCAGTACACGAGTTTTGAAGGCTTTGAATGACGTCAGAAATGTTCATCCTTCTCCGCACTCTGCCATCAGACAAGAGGCAAGATAGCCTATTGCTGGAACGAAATTTCACTTTGGAAGTATCCATCCACGTTAAGAAATCGATATGTTGACACGTGCAAGCTAACAAATTAAAGGCTAGGTCCACAGCGACTTGCTGGTATTCAGCAACACTGTCCAGGTGATCCATGACAGATTGAGGGAGGAAGCGGATGTAGTTGTAGGAAAGGTCCAGCAGTGACAAGTTCTTCATGTGAGAAATGTTGAATTCGACAGGGAATATCTTGTTGTGCGACAAAACTAGATTCTGCAGATTAATGAGGCCTCGGAAGACATTAGATGGAACGACCTTAAGATAGTTCTTTGATAAATCAAGACTTTGAAGTTCTTGCAAAGGTTCAAATAGTTCGCCATTTGTGTCGTTTTCAATGACATAATGCAAGTAGTTTCTGCTAACGTTTAGGAATTTCAGAGACGTGAAAGTGTTGAAAAAGCGTGTAGAAATATTGCCTGCAAAATTGTTGGCCAGGTCAAGGGTAACAAGCTTTGTCAGTCCCGTAACAGGACCAATCCATGTTGTCAGCAGATTGTTGCTAAGGTCCAGATTTAAAAGAGAATTGCTGGAGTTGAATTCTGTTTCCAGAATACGGTAGTAAAGCTTGTCCCAGCGAGAGACGTATGTCTCCAGGTTAGGGGGTATAATGTACACAAGTTTTCTTTCTCGATTCCTGGAATTGGTTAGCTCCGGTGCCCACGTTGTCAAAGGGAAGTCTTCAGGTCGCCAGGGCGCGTGACAATTAATTCCAGACTCTATCTCTTCTTCGACAAATCCAGTCGAGCATTGTTGAAGATGTTCAGGGGGAAACTCACTCGGAGGTTCTAAAGCTCTTCTGTGGCCATCGTTGTGTATTGCCCGAACGTTTTTCAAACTTGCAAAGTCAATGAAGTATCTCCCAAAGCCCAGTTCGTTCTCATCCACACTGACGAACTTCAGCGAATCCGGCATGTTTCTCAGTGTTCCTTCGCAGAATGCTTCCAGACGGTTCCCACGCGCGTAAATTTTTTTCAGATTTGTGTGTTTAAAGAAGCGCGTGTTTCTAGGGGTAACCATGACAAACATAGTGTAGGGGTGAATGATTGAATTAATATGTAGTTCCTGCAAGTCTGAGCCCTGAAGGCTGTAGACAGCGTTACCCAGAGTCTCGAATCCTAGTTCCAGGTTAAACGAAAGATCCATGGTGTGCAGATGCTGTAGAGGTCTGAAGGCGTCCATCTCAATCCTTGTAATGTTGCAGTTGGACAAGTGTAGTGACCGCAACGACTGAGATACGTGGAGGAAGGTTTTGTTTGTCAGACTGTTGATGAAGCAAAAGCTGCCATCTTTCCCAGACAGGCTGAGATTGGTGAGCGATATCATGCCTTCAAACCCCGATCCAAACTCAAGGTTCGGCAGACCATCCATCTGAAGGTACTTCAAGCTTGTAAGTTGATAAAACGTCTCGTCAGGATAGGAGAAATTCTTTTTGAACAAGCTAGCATCAAAATTTCCCTCCAGGCGAAGCTCAGTTAAAGTTTTGCTAAACATGGCGAACACACCAAGAGGGTAAGCATTGTTATTGAGTGGTATCTTATTGTGACTCAGGTTCAAAATCCGAAGGACTTGTAATTCCTGAAACAACTGAATACTCAGGTTCGTCAGATGGTTGTGAGAGAGATCTAGAAACACCAGTTTACCCATGCGTTTCAGTAGCCAAGGTTGTTCGTTCAGACTGAAGAGATTGTGACTGAGATCCAACCAGTGCAAGTTACTCACGTTGCTTTCAACAACGGCACAGCTGACATTGTGGAGATTGTTATAGGACAAATCCAGGTGAGTTAGAGACACCAGGTTGGAGAACGGCGTTCCCATACAACCAGTACTATCGCTGACGACAAGATGGTTGTGAGAGAGGATCAGCGTCGTGAGTGGTAAGTTTTGAAACACATCAGCAGAGATGTTACTCAGGAGGTTGAAAGACAATTCAAGCTGGCGCAGAGAGAGGAACCTTGCGAAGACATCGTGTCCAAGGTAGGAGATGGAGTTGTCATTGAGGGACAGCCTGGTTGCACTGACAGGCAGACCCCTTGAAGGGACACTGGTCAACCCTCGGCTGGAACAGTCCACCACTGAGTCGTTACACACACAGGGTCCACAAGGCATGAAGGTAGGTTGGTCTGAGAAGTCAAAACTCAAGACAGACAAGGCGCTTCGGCTGCTTATCAGCAGGACCGCTGCTGTCACCCAAAGACCTGACTGCAGCATCACGAATCTGTACAAAGAAGTAAAGGCAATCGATCTTGTGAATATAGCTCCGATACTGTAAATTTGATATTCGATAACAAGTGTGCAGGTTGGTCAAAAAAGTGCCCATTTTCTTGTTGCTCCCCAATGTTTGCTTGACTGTGTGTTTACTTGATTTTTCCCATCTTGAGCCTTGTTGCAAGACGATTGAATTCTGAAGACTTCAATGATGTGAAAATCGTAAGAAGACTAAACTAGTTTACCTACAAAATACAACGCTTACCGGAGCAAGGAAGCTAGGCTTGTTTATTTCTGAAGATAGTACCTAACTGCCTAAAGTAAAAGAGATACTCGATCCAAACTAAAACAGAAATGTCTCAAATCACTGCAAGGGCTATACACATTTAGATTAAGCGTTTGAAAGGATGTCAGCGCACCCGAGGAATCTCTTAAAATCACTGTATGAACATCTATTCACATTTTAAATGCTGTGTTTGGGTATTCTTTGCAAACTGTAAACTCTCCATGCATTACGCCTTTTCTCACTTCGTCCTACTCTTTCGCCCTTAACAGCGGTGAAACGTGCATCCATTTGATAGATTGGAGATGTAAATACTAGATTGGAACGGGTTATGTCTCATAGAGGTGCGAATAACTGCCATCACTGGAAAAAAACATAAGTAGATGAGCAGAATCGGGACTCTCACGCAGAAGAGCTTACATAAAGATACCATAACTCTTTTTATATTGATTTCATCATTAAGCATAGCTCTTATAAATTCTGATAAACGCTCAGGTTTTCTCCATGTAATGTCTGAAAGTTACATGGTAATATGTGGAAACGAACATTTGGGAGCAAAAAGAAATTGCATGAGTACATATTTTGGACCACCCTGTAAATCATGCCCCAAGTGTTGACTTATCCATGCAATCAGTGTAATAAGGATATACTCTCCTGAAACGCATTCGTCGTGAGGCGGTTACTATTCTTCTTCTTCTTCTTCTTCTTAATTCTTCTTTATTCATGGGATGAAACTCCCACGTTGACTCATGTTTTTGCACGAGTGGGATTTTACGTGTATGACAGTTTTTACCCCGCAATTCAGGCAGCCATACACCGCTTTCGAGGTAAGCATGATGGGTATTTCCGTGTTTCTATAACCCGCCACACTCTGAAATGGATTACATAATCTTTTCTGTGCGCACTTGGTCTTGTGCCAGGCCGCATACATTGAGTTGAAAAGGATTAGTTCAGTCCGCTCTTGTCTGACTGAAGAGGCCACCAAAACACTAATTTCTTCGTGTGTGCTATCTAGAATAGACTTTTGTAATTCAGTACTAATCGGTAGCCCCCAGACTATCATCCAACCACTGCAAAGGGTTCAACATTCAGCTGCAAGATTAATTTGTAAATCCTCCAAGAACCAACCTTGTACTCCCCTTTTGAAATATCTGCACTGGCTTCCGGTCAATCAAAGAATTAAGTACAAAAGCTCGTGTCTCTGTTTTAAAATCATCACTGGTTCTGCACCTTCATATCTGTCTGAACTCGTAAACCTGTACGTCCCTTCCAGATCACTGCGCTCTGCCGCTGACACTCGAATGTTCCGAATTCCAACCAAAAAAAAAAGAAAAGTACATGGACAACGCGCATTTTCATTTGCTGCTGTTAAAACATGGAACTCCCTTCCTTATTCTGTCAGACATAGTCCATCCTATTCTTCTTTTAGATCAAATCTGAAAACGCACCTGTTCACACAGCATTTTCTAGACTAACCAGTAACTTTCAAACTGTCCGGTGACCCCTGCAGCAGCCAGTGATCTGGAAATCGTGTGCTGCGACTTTTTCTTTTTTCCTTGTGCAAACTACATGTCGGTTTATCTAGTTAGATAAATGGATATGTATAAGCACGAGCTTGGTTTTGTGATTATATTTGCGATTTTCGTGTGTACGCCATGTATGCAGCTTTGTGTAGGTATATTAGTATTCATGTGTGAGTGTATGTGTATGTGTGTGTGTATGTATGTGTGTGTGCCTGTCTGTATGCGTGTGTGTGTGTGTGTGTGTGTGTGTGTGTGTGTGTGTGTGTGTGTGTGTGTGTGTGTGTGTGAATGTGTATCTGTGTGTCTGTGTGTATCTGTGCATGTGTGTGGTGATAGCATGTGTGTGTGTATGCGCACGCGTATGTGCGTGCGCACGCGTATGTGCGTGCGCACGCGTGTGTTTGTTTGTGACTGCATGGATTTAAATGATGAATTTTGCTTTGGTACTCCTGTTCTTTTTGTGTCTTGGTGCGTGTATTTTGGTTTTGTACATGTGTATAATAATGTCATTGTAAAGCGCTTGGAGTTTTTAGGTAAGCGCTCTATAAGTTTCCATTATTATTATTATTATTATTGTGCTTGCGTGTACACACGAAGCGGGATAAGGTACTAGCAGAGGGAGATAAGGTACTAGCAGGTCTGCACATAAGTTGACCTGGGAGTTCGGAAAAATCTCCACCCTTAACCCACTAGGCACGGCCGGGATTCGAACCCGCGACCTTCTGCATAGGAGGCCGATGTCTTATCCACTCGGCAAATGCGCCCGTCGGTTACTATTCTAAAATCAAGTGTAAACCCTACCACTCGTGCAGTTTTATAGACTGCGAAAAAAAAACCGGTTCAAAGGAATATAATCCAAATAACCAATATTCTATTAAAACCTTGAAAACAACAGAAAAACTACAAAATGACACAAGTTTCCTGAAGAGATGCTCCCACTAAAAGTTGTCAGTTAAAGTTTCAATTCATTTTTCTGCGTGCTTTGGTTGCAACAGGGAAGTGTATTAATAATGAACGGATTGCAGCTCCAACATCAAACCCTTCAAGCGGAACACAATCAACGCCGGTTTGACTTCACTGGTCTCTTTAGCGATTGTTGCAAAACGCCAGTCTATTTTAAGAACAATAATTAACGCTTTCCTGGTCGGATGGTCACCTTCAAGGCAGAGATGGCACGGAAATTAAATTTTGTTTCTTTGACACGCTTTTCAAGTTTTGTTTCAAGAGTCTTGATAAAATACTTCAGAAAAGTTGGGGTTTTTTTTTGTCTTTGAAAGAGACATTTGAATGACGATATTTTACCTGGACCTTTTTTGCAACTTTGTTTGATCAAACATGTTGTTTTGGGGACATATTCATCTTCCACAAAAATAACGATAGAACTTTACATTATGTTTTATTTTACTCTAAAAGGTCCCTAGATGCTACAACAGAGCAACTTCTTCAAATGTAAATAAACAGGTTTTATTTTCTGGGTAGATATCATAAGCACCCCGAAAAACCAGACAAAAGGGCAAGCTTTTGTACTTCGATAGAATTTCTAAAATCATTCTTGGGTAATTCTTAAAATGCCTCTCTGTTACGGCACCTTTTCTGATGAAAATAGAAGGTGAAAAAAGAGCAAGAAGATTGGACAGTTGGTCTAGAAGATGAATATTTTCCAATGATGGCACTGATGCTTAAAAATGATTCTGAAAAAACATCGTCAAAGTTTTGAAAATGGTGTCAAATGTTAATAAAAAAATACTTTGAAAATTATCATTTTATTGCATGAAAGAGGTTGACAATGACAATTAACATTACATTGATTCTATGGTGTTCAAAGAACCTAAAAATGCTGAGAACCCAAAACCAAAACTTTTGGACCAAAACTCCGTGCTATCTCTGGCCTTAGACAGTACTTCCCGTGTAGGAAATTTGGCTTACTCTCTCTGATCTGATCTTTCACTTAGGATAAGACCATCCCTCCACTTGGACATATACTAAAAACAACAGCCTGGGTGCACTCTGTGCAGTGAAGGGATTTTTGGAGTTGAATAATTTCTTAACGGACACTTGTGGTTAAAACAAACACACACACACACATACACACACACACACACACACACACACACACACACACACACACACACACACACACACACACACAGAGTCAAAACTCAACTGAATGTAAGAATGATTTTGTGAGTATATGTCACAAAATCATTTCCTTAATGATATGCAGTTCCATAGATTCCACAATCAGAGGCGTATTTACAATAATGATGAGATGAATACACCCAGTTGCATTGTTAAAGCTATACATAGAAGAAAACAAGCCGCGTGAAGCAATGTCAACACATTTATATGTCGGCCTGAAACTAAAACATCAACACTGAAAGCTAGTCATCACCGAGACTACAAGTAGTAAAGCTTGAACCCGAAAACATTTAGTCATAACTGGACTAAATGTTAACAAGTCGCGTAAGGCGAAAATACAATATTTAGTCAAGTAGCTGTCGAACTCACAGAATGAAACTGAACGCAATGCCATTTTTCAGCAAGACCGTATACTCGTAGCATCGTCAGTCCACCGCTCATGGCAAAGGCAGTGAAATTGACAAGAAGAGCGGGGTAGCAGTTGCGCTAAGAAGGATAGCACGCTTTTCTGTACCTCTCTTTGTTTTAACTTTCTGAGCGTGTTTTTAATCCAAACATATCATATCTATATGTTTTTGGAATCAGGAACCGACAAGGAATAAGATGAAAGTGTTTTTAAATTGATTTGGACAATTTAATTTTGATAATAATTTTTATATATTTAATTTTCAGAGCTTGTTTTTAATTCGAATATAACATATTTATATGTTTTTGGAATCAGCAAATGATGGAAAATAAGATAAACGTAAATTTGGATCGTTTTATAAATTTTTATTTTTTTTTACAATTTTCAGATTTTAAATGACCAAAGTCATTAATTAATTTTTAAGCCACCAAGCTGAAATGCAATACCGAAGTCCGGGCTTCGTCGAAGATTACTTGACTAAAATTTCAACCAATTTGGTTGAAAAATGAGGGCGTGACAGTGCCGCCTCAACTTTCACGAAAAGCCGGATATGACGTCATCAAAGAGATTTATCAAAAAAATGAAAAAAAACATTCGGGGATTTCATACCCAGGAACTCTCATGTCAAATTTCATAAAGATCGGTCCAGTAGTTTAGTCTGAATCGCTCTACACACACACACAGACACACACACGCACACACGCACATACACCACGACCCTCGTTTCGATTCCCCCTCGATGTTAAAATATTTAGTCAAAACTTGACTAAATATAAAAAAAAAACTTGACTAAATATAAAAAGAGAGAGAAAAGAGTTGCATATATTCTCACCTGTATATCTGTCGTCCTCCTCGGTGTTCGCTGTTATTTCTTCAAGGGTAAACTTTTAATACACCAACTTCTAAACCAGTAGCCCTGGGATCTCCAGCCGAGTTTCCCTTTTGGCAGCCAGCCTGAATTGCAAAGTACCTACACATAATTCATGTTTACAAATAAACGGTCGACTCAGTGGGTCTTTCATGAAGAGAGCGCAGTAACAGTGTCGCGTTTCCTGGAGTCTAGGAACATAGCGGTGTCGAAAACAACGAATAAAGGATGGAATTTAACTTATCAGAGTTATAATGATGCCTCTTTTTATGTGGAACTTTCTGTCAGTCAGTGCCTCTAGTTTAGTAATCAAAATGTCTGCGCTGCCGTCCTGCTAAGCTGAGAGAGAGAGAGAGAGAGAGTTAGAGATAGCTAGAGAGAGAGAGAGAGAGAGAGAGAGAGAGAGAGAGAGAGGGGGGAGAGGGAGAGAGAGAGGGAGAGAGAGAGGGGGAGAGGGAGAGAGAGAGGGAGAGAGAGAGGGGAGAGAGAGAGATAGATAGAGAGAGAGAGAGAGAGAGTTGTACGGATAATATAGACCAGCTGTGAACGGTGATATTGACATATTGAGTACGCCGCTTTTACAAAATCTAAACAAACCCCCGGATCAGCCCGACAATGTTTTTTTGATAGCATATTTCACATTCTTGACACAGCCTTTGCTAAGTGAGAATTGCCTGTATTGCTAATCTATAAGTGGCTGTTGGCAGACTACTTTTGAGTATTGTGAAGACGTTTGCGTATTTCGTAATGCGTTGGTTATGAAACGTACCTCAAGTTTTTATTAGCTGTGGAAGCAGGAAGCGAATACTAGAATTATCCACAATAGTCGGAAACCACACGCTTGAACATTCAGTCAGTTATCACGGGTTGATATTGATGGTATCACGGGTTGATATTGATGTTATTATTATAATGTATTATTATTGTTTTATGTGTGTAAATGTGTGTACGTTGTAGGCAAACCTGATGCAGACAAATTCTATTGGCCATCGCGTAGTACAATCGTAGCTGAGTAAGCGTTATTTCGCAGGGAAAGCAATAAGTAACGGCCAGTAATTAGTGCACAGCCGCGTGTGTATAGTAGGGCATTTCCTAATACGCTATAGCCGTACGATACCTGGCGATAGGTGCCACGATGCTGGACCCTGTGACGTCAGTCTCCAAAAATGGGAAGACGGCACAGGGCCCAAGCTTACTTAATCTAGGGAGATAGGGAAGACAAAAGACTGACTGCAGAGAATTCTTGGAGGACGGCGCTATAGGCCAGACCAGAGGAAATAGAGCTAAGGAAATAGAGTATAGGAGTGTTGACCAACAGAAAAGAAATACAAGTTACTACTTAGAATAAGTTAGCATAGAAACAAGTGATAGGATACGACAGTCAGGGCCGGACCCAGGGGGGGGTTCCAGGGGTTCCGGAACCCCACCCCTGGAAAAAGCATGTACCTTGCTTTGACTTTTACTAGTTTTAGCACCAAAACAATGCTGCTCTTAACCCTCAAAACAAGGCCCAGAATGCACCAGATTGCACAGATTTTAACCGTTTTTCAAAAATGTTTGCTTCGCCACTTCGCTGATTTTCCCCCAAAAAAAGGAGGACCCCCCCCCCCCCTTACAGCTCATTTGGTCCGGCCCTGGACAGTTGAAGTACAGTGCCAACAGAACAGTCTGCATCAGGTAAGGAAGTACGCACGTTGTTTCCCCTTTTGTGTCAAAGTTGTACCCAAATAAAAAGAAGAAATTGTTGCTCTTGGTTTCGTTTGCATTCTTGAGATTGTTCGTACCTTGTTCTTTGTCTCCATTATAAAGATCTGTCTGTCCTCTCAAAAGTTAAAGCCAAGCGAGTAAAAAGTAATTATGAACATCTTTAATAAACATCTTTAAAGAGTAATTCGCGACCCCGCGATACAGTCCTCCAAAACATTCTCTCTCTCTGTCTGTCGCTCTTTCTCTCTCACACACACACACACACACACACACATGCATATGCATACACACACACACACACACACATACACACACACACACACACACACACACACACACACACGCACACAACTCAGTTTCTCGTGAAACCATTGTAATGATAATCCTCTGTGACTTCAATATTGATATATTGGAACAAAGCAAACAGACGTCTGACAAACATAATCTCTGCAATCTGCATCGTTTTATGCAGCCCCGTTGTTATCTTAGTTTTAAATCTGGTGAATTTTCAAAGCTCTGACATTACAAATTTGTCCTCTATGTTCTCTCAAAACCATTTATAACCACACACAAAAACATAAACAAGTATATGCTGTTTCAAATTTTAGCATTATATACTGTTTAAAAAAAGAAACGCATAGCTTGTAATA
>NC_090246.1:71896140-71900085 GCF_037325665.1 Littorina saxatilis | reverse complement strand
AAGTATATGCTGTTTCAAATTTTAGCATTATACATCGTACTTCATTCGAGCCAACCTGATTTTAGGACAACATTCTCTCGATTAAACCTTGTTGATCACGGGTAAGACTACAACAAATAACAATTTATTTTGTGCCTGTCTTTTTGCCAAGGCTTTAATTGATTTCATTAACTACACTTTGCTTTGAAAAAAAACCACTCATACGTGATTGCCTTGGGAAAAAACCGCTATTACTCATTAAGTAATTTAAACAAAAAGATAAAAAAGTAGTGGAAAAACAGAGATACTACTCACTTTTAGACATTAAGATGTGGTGTTTTACAAGGTCCTGTTCTTGGTCCAGTTATGTTTGATATTAATACTGATGTTTTACAAACAAAACTCCAATCATTGTGAACTTTTTGCAGCTGACAAACAAACAAAAAACGCAAGATTGTGTTGCGAAAAAGAAACAACAATGCATAAAACAATAACCAGAAAGGAATTACCTTTTCCTATTTTTAGATTTATGTGTACTTAATTACGCATGACAATACACACACAAAAACTTCATGCTCTTTTTCCTGGATCGATCTCTTCAAATCAAGCCGGCTTTCTTCAGGCTGCTATCTTCGGGACACAGTACACAATTTTCCTATTGAGACCATGAGGAGTAAAACGTTTAAAAATAACCTCACTACATTTCAACACAATGCCAGATGCAATTTGCTTTATCAAATGAGACAGTGACAAAAGGTCAGGTGTCATGTCTACTGTCCCGAATGACACACGATTGCTGACATTTCACCATTGCCAAAAGAATAAACAAATAAGAAATAGGTAGAAAATGAATGTGAAAACTGACTTTGATTGTTGATCAGTATTTTCTATACCACTAACAAATAATCTACTTACACATAGCTGTTTGGCAAATGTATGTTGCATGGGACACACTGACATGAAAGTGGAAGATGTTTTCCCCTCTAGAGAAACTACATATCAAGTTACACTTTTTGTGCTCTTCCATTCCAGTTGGCAATCAATTGTTAACGCATGTTATTAGAAAAAATAGAACGAAAACAGATTAGATAGAATGAAAAATGTACTGGTGATGTCATTTGGGACATACTGACATGAAAACGGCACCTTTTGTCATTGTCTCAAATCTGTTCTCTTTCATTGATTACTTAATGTTATTTAGTTCACATTAATGGCACAGAAATGGTATGCACTTCACATAGACAGTGGACACTTTCCCATTTGTCGCAATAATTGCAAGTTTACGCTAGTCATACTTGATGTCTATTATTCGTCTACAGATTGTGATCATTTGTTCTACGTTTGTTCAACCCAATCATGAGTTAATAAGTTTCGTTATCCACAATAAGCGTTTTCCCTCTGTGCGTAGGGTGGCTGTACATAAAAATCAACTACTCATAACATAACCATCCCGGTCAACACAGACACAATCACTCCCATGCCCACCCCCCTCCCCACCCCCCCCCCCCCCCAAAAAAAAAAACCCACCCCAACAACAACCCAACAACAACAACAACAACAACAACACAAAAAACAGAAGAAGAAGACAACAAAAACAAAAACACACACAAACACAACAACAACAACAACAACAACAACAACAACAACAACAACAACAACAGCAAAACAATCAAAAAGAAGAAATCATGGCGCAAGTGCCCACTCATGGTTGGTGTAGATAACAACATCAACGAGAAAAAAGAAGAGAACAAAGGATGACGATGATGATTAAGGTAAAAACGACTTATTTACATAGCATTGAACCAAAGATAAGAGCTTGAAAGCTGTGAAAAACATGATTATATATGAATACTATCACTTCCACCTCAGTCATATCATATTGCAGGAATCCATTTGTTATACAGTCAAAGGTGTTGAAGCTTGTCTCTGCGTCAAAATATGTGTAGACTTAGCTATTAGTTTCATACCCGGGTCCTCTTTTTGTCTCAAAATAATACGAAATAAAATCGCACGGTGGTCCTCTCAGATTTTAGCCAGCTGTCATCATTTATGTTCTTGATTAACGACGGGAGAATCTCAGACATTAGTGTCTTGATCGAATGTGCTGTTTGTTTTCCTTTCTAAAAAGTCCCGGAAAGTGTGTCGTTAACAAAGTATGGGCTTTCCGAGCATAGAACATATGAAATGAAGGAACACAGTAATGGAAAGAAGAAACGAAAGAACGAGACAAAGTCATCATTGTCTGACGGCCTGAGCCAGCCTGGCCCAGAAGTCACGGACGAGTGACGGTTCTGCCCGAGTGCCGGGGAAGGTGATGTAGGTGGAGGACTGCAGGTTGTACAGCACGTCACGCGGCAGTTGCTTTGACGGCACGTCCTCGTACAGCAGGAAGAGCAAGACGTCACGTCCTGTGTGCGCCGCTTCCATCGTGGCCATCTGCATCTCGTAGTGACACCACTCGGACTGCACCAGCTCCCGGGACAGCACCACCAGCGTGCGGCGACTGCTCTGAACGGCGCTGACGATGTTGGACGGGATGGGACGACCGGGGATGAAGTCACGGTTGTGCACGTTCAGACGAAGACCCGCCCGCGTCTCCAGCTCCTCCAGCAGCTCACCGTGCACAAAGTCGTTGTCTTCCGACGAGTACGACACGAAGGCGTCGAACTCAAAGTCGTCGTTGTCGTCGTCGCAGCTCTGCAGGCGTCTGTAGGCCAGACGGGAGGCGTAGTAGAGGTAGCGCAGCTTCCAGCGATAGCGGTATACGAGGGCTGAGAGCACAGCCACCAGCAAGCAGAAGGCACAGGACACGGCTCCCACAAGGATACCAAACTTGTCAGTGCAAGTGTCCTGAAGACTCTGGATGACGGCGAATACGTTTGTCCTTTCGTGCATTCCGCCATCAGACATAAAGCAAGTCATTTCTTCTTCAAAACGAAACGCCACTTTAGAATTGTCAATCCACGTTAGGAAATCGATGTGCTGGCAAGTGCAGGCTATTGGGTTGTATGTCAGATCCAAAAGAACATGTCTGTACTCAGCTACGCTGTCTAGGTGGTCTGTGATTTTCTTTGGGAGGAAGTGAATATAGTTGAAAGAAAGGTCCAGCAGCGACAAGTTCTTCATGTGAGAGATGCTGACATTGAATGTGAAAACTTCATTGTGAGACAGCACTAGGGATTGCAATGCCACGAGACCCTGGAAGACATTCTCTGGAACAACGTTCAGGTCGTTACGTGACAAGAACAGGCTTTGCAATTTCTTCAAAGGTGCAAACAATTCGCCATCTTTATCGTGTTCAATAACTGAGCGTAACTTGTTGTCACTTATGATAAGCACCTTGAGGGATTCCAACTGTTCAAAAAACGTTTTAGAAACGTTGTAAGCAAAATTGCTACTGAGGTCTAGGCTACTAAGCTTTGTTAAGCCATAGATGGGCCCTATCCATGTCGTAAGTATGTTTTTGCTGAGGTTTAGAATTTTCAGAGAGTTGGTAGCATTGAATTGGACTTCGAGAATCTTATAGTAGAGCTTGTTCCAGCGAGAAACGTACGTGAGCAGCTTAGGGGGCAGAGTGTACACCAGCTTGTTCAAACGCTGCAATGATGAGGGTCCAAGGTTACTTTCTCCCGTAAGTTCGGGTGTCCATGTTGTTAAAGGGAAGTCCTCAGTGTGCCATCGTCTGTGACAGTTCAGTCCTGGTATCGCCCCTTCAGCGACCACTCCAGCCGAGCAATGCTGCAGTTGATCGGGGGGATACTCGGTGGGGGGTTCGTAGGCTACTGCCTGGCCATCGTTGTGGATTTCTTGCAAGTTTTTCAAGCTTTCAAGGTCCTTGAGATAGCTTCCAAAACCTAAATTGTTTTTATCCAGAGTGACGATTTTTAGTGAGTCCGGCATGTTCAGAAGCGCTCCTTTACAGAACACTTCAAGACGATTTCCCCGTGCTCGGATGACTTTCAGTTT
>NC_090246.1:71833640-71891140 GCF_037325665.1 Littorina saxatilis | reverse complement strand
AATCCTGTTGTTTCCCACCTTAATACAACCAAGTAAATTGGCGATCGTATATATCTACGCTACTATTGCAGCGCACAGCTCCGTGTAAGGGGCGCACCGACACACTGGCACACACACACACACACACACACACACACACACACACACACACACAACTAAGACAATACAGGACCATGAATTGGTTCAGCTAAGCATTTTAGTAACCAAAGCATGTTTTAGAATACAGTAACTAACAGCTAGGACACGTCAACACATCCAAAAGATTACAAGAAAGTGTTCAATTATTCAAATCGACATTTGGTTTCTCCTTACTTTACGCCCATTACATTACTATACAGCTAAAACAAAACCTGAATGAAACACTAGCACGTGCAAAACCGTGAGCTACGAGGAAACATAGGAGGAAACACTGGAGACAACCTCTGAAGTCTGTATGCTACCAGTCTTCACAAGAAGAGACAGGTAGAACATCTGTGAAGACTGAGGGCTGCCAACAGTTACACGAGAAAACGTAAAAGTAAAAACCTTTGAAGAATGTAAGCTGCTCGCGATGAAAAGGAGGAAATATTAAATGAAATATTTAACGTCTGTGGTCCACCCGAATTTGAAACAAGGAAAAACATTTTCAACACTTTTCAAAATCTGTTTACTTCAAGTATTAGTACGAGGAAACACATTGTGTAAAATCTTTCTTTGATGGCTGAAAACTATTATCACTTACTCAAGCAGACATATGGGGAATCTTTGAATACTATGGGCTTCAAGCGTTTACACAAGGAAACTCGGGGGTAAATCTGTGAAAACTGTGGGCTTCAAGTATTTATATTTAAAAACGTGATACTCTGGGCGACCATCATGTACACAATGAAAAGCAAGAATAAATCCAATAAGTGCATTGGTTCCGAGCATAAACAAAATAAGACAGGGGGGACCTGTTGGCTGCACTTATGTAAGCCGGGAAATAGTTAAACAAAGTCTTCAATGACTGTAAGATGCCAGCATTTAGACGAGCAGATATCAAAGCAAAATCGTTGAAACGTGAAAACATAAAAGGAAATATTGGGGCCTATAACGTACACGTAAGGAAACATATTGGGAGGAAATGACTTTTGCACTAACAGAATTAGGAAGAGAATACATCTGAAAACAAAAACAAAATACGACTCTGGGTTTACACAAGGAATCATAATGGGACGATTTTTAAATGTTGTGGACTACTAGCCATAATACGGAAACAGAAAGGGAAATCTGTGTAGACTGTGAAAGAGGCATCTAATGGATGTGAAAATGGGAGAACATCTTTGAAGACTGTTGAGTACAAGAAGTTACACGTACATCAAGAAACCAAGAGAGAACTCTTTAAAGGCTTTGAATGATGGAATTGAGAAATTCTCATCAAGTTTCAGTTGTCATACAAAAACCACAAAAGGCACACACGCACACACATACAAATATCAACAGTTTATAAATACATTTGTACAAGTAACACGACCAGGGCAAAACACGCAGAACAAATGGATACCGGTTTCTGATTCACATTTTATGCTACATCCTTCATTATTCTAGGATAACTTTTCATTTATGAAAGCAAAAAAAGTATTAGCTTTGTGGTACACCCACGACCTACTTGACACCTCAGGTTACAGTCTTTGTTGTGTTCTGTATCCATTTCTCATCAGGGCGTGTGAACATATACAGTACATGTAATCTGTTGATTGTAATTATACTATTGATATTGATCTTAATTCTTTAAGTTTAAGCATAAGATATTTGATGATCATAACCATAATTATTCGACCGATTCGTTTAAGCTATTGATGTGTAACAGTTGTTTGTTGTATGTTTATCAGGGTTTGCTAGTGTGTGATAGGGTTCGTGTCCGTCTGTAGATGTTAGTTTCTTTGTTAGTCCTGTGTTGACAACTCTTCGACAAGCCGCTTAGAACTGTACCCACGGAATACGCGCTATATAAGCTTCATATTGATTGATTGATTGATAACAGAGAAACGAAACAAGTCGCGTAAGGCGAAAATACAACATTTAGTCAAGCTGTCGAACTCACAGAATGAAACTGAACGCAATGCAATTTTTCAGCAATACCGTATACTCGTAGCATCGTCAGTCCACCGCTCGTGGCAAAGGCAGTGAAACTGACAAGAAGAGCTGAGAAGGATAGCACGCTTTTCTGTACCTCTCTTCGTTTTAACTTTCTGAGCGTGTTTTTAATCCAAACATATCATATCTATATGTTTTTGGAATCAGGAACCGACAAGGAATAAGATAAAAGTGTTTTTAAATTGATTTCGAAAATTTAATTTTGATCATAATTTTATATTTTTAATTTTCAGAGCTTGTTTTTAATTTGAATATAACATGTTTATATGTTTTTGGAATCAGAAAATTATGAAGAATAAGATGAACGTAAATTTGGATCATTTTATAAAACAAAATATTTTTTTTACAATTTTCAGATTTGTAATGACCAAAGTCATTAATTAATTTTTAAGCCTCCAAGCTGAAATGCAATACAGAAGTTTGCCCTTTGTCGAAGATTGCTTGGCCAAAATTTCAATCAATTTGATTGAAAAATGAGGGTGTGACAGTGCCGCCTCAACTTTTACAAAAAGCCGGATATGACGTCATCAAAGGTATTTATCGAAAAAAAGAAAAAAAGATTCGGGGATATCATTCCCAGAAACTCTCATGTCAAATTTCATACAGATCGGTCCAGTAGTTTGGTCTGAATCGCTCTACACACACACACGCACACACACACACACACAAACACGCACGCACACACACACACACACACACACACACACACACACACACACACACACACACACACACACACATACACCACGACCCTCGTCTCGATTCCCCCTCTATGTTAAAACATTTAGTCAAAACTTGACTAAATGTAAAAAGACAGGTAGGGTTCAGTATCGGAGCAGTCATGCATGAGGCGATGTCATCCCTGTCTGATGGCCTGAGCCAGTCTGGCCCAGAAGTCACGGACGAGTGACGGTTCCGCCCGAGTGCCGGGGAAGGTGATGTAGGTGGAGGACTGCAGGTTGTACAGCACGTCACGCGGCAGTTGCTGTGACGGCACGTCCTCGTACAGCAGGAAGAGCAAGACGTCACGTCCTGTGTGCGCCGCTTCCATCGTGGCCATCTGCATCTCGTAGAGACACCACTCGGACTGCACCAGCTCCCGGGACAGCACCACCAGCGTGCGGCGACTGCTCTGAACGGCGCTGACGATGTTGGACGGGATGGGACGACCGGGGATGAAGTCACGGTTGTGCACGTTCAGACGAAGACCCGCCCGCGTCTCCAGCTCCTCCAGCAGCTCACCGTGCACAAAGTCGTTGTCTTCCGACGAGTACGACACGAAGGCGTCGAACTCAAAGTCGTCGTCGTCGCAGGTCTGCAGGCGTCTGTAGGCCAGGCGGGAGGCGTAGTAGAGGTAGCGCAGCTTCCAGCGATAGCGGTAGATGAGGGCTGAGAGCATAGCCACCAGCAAGCAGAAGGCACAGGACACGGCTCCTACAAGGATTCCGGATTTGTCAGTACATGAGTTTTGAAGACTCTGAATGACGTCAAAAACGTTAACCTGTTCCTCTACGTTACCATTAGACATTGAGCAAGCCAATCTATCCTTGGAACGAAATTTCACTTTGGAATCGACGATCCACCTCAGGAAATCAATGCGTTCGCACACGCACGCTATCGGGTTGAAGGTGAGATCCAGGCTCACGTGTTCGTACTCGGCGATACTGTCTAAATGGTCCATGATGAACTTGGGCAGGTAGCGAATGTGGTTGTATGAAAGGTCCAGCAACGACAGGTTCCTCATGTGGGAGATATTCACTTTAAAGTCATAAATTTCGTTGTGAGACAGCACTAAATTCTCCAGGCTTACAAGTCCTACAAACACGTGGGGAGGAATAGCGTTCAGGTAGTTTTTGGATAGGTAAAGACTCTGCAGTTGGCCCAAGGGTCTGAACAGTTCACCATCTTTATCGTGCTCAATAACTATGCGTAGATAGTTACGGCTCACGTTGAGTTCTTTCAAAGATGTCAGGCTGCTGAAGAAAGTTGTAGACACGTTGTCGGCAAAATTACTGCCAAGGTCTAAAGTGGCAAGCTTTTTCAGACCTGTGATGGGACCTATCCATGTCTTAAGTCTATTATGCCCAAGGTTGAGAACTGCTAAAGAATTGCTGGCGTTGAATTCCACTTCAAGAATTTTGTAATTTAGCGCGTACCAGCGAGACACGTACGTGTGTAGGTTTGGTGGCAGAATGTGCACCAGCTTGGCAGAACTCTGCAAGGCTAGAGTTCCTGGTTGTGTGGAGACAGAATGCACAGATTCCATCCCAAAGCGAGGGATTTCTTTGGGTTGAAAGCGCTGGTGACAGTTCAACGGACACTCCATCGCATCTCTCATCATTCCAGTGGAGCACTGCCGAAGCTGCTGAGGGGGATATGCCGAGGGAGGTTCATGGGCTACTCTGTTACCGTCAATATAAATTGCTTTCAAATTCTTAAGACTGCCAAAATCTTTGAAATAGTTTCCAAACCCTAGTTCGTTCCTGTCAACGCTGACAACCATCAAAGACTCTGGCATGTTTAGAAGTGCTCCTTCACAGAACTCTTCAATGCGATTTCCCTCAGCATGGATGATTTCCAGACTCGTGTTTTTGAAAAACATCGTGTTCCGAGGAGTTACAATTACGCCCGTGGTGTAGGGGTGAACTATCGAACTGATGTGGAGTTCTTTTAAGGCCGAGCCTTGTAGGCTGTAGAAGGCGTTCCCCAACGTCCCAAAGCCCAAATTCAGGTTGAAAGACAGATCCAGGATGTGCAGATGCTGTAGAGGTCTGAAGGCGTCTATCTCAATCCTGCTGATGCTGCACTTGGACAAGTTTAGTGACCACAGGGAATGCGGCAGGTGGAGGAAGGTTTTGTTCGTCAGGCAGTTGATTGCACAAAAGCTGTCATCCATTCCTGACAAACTAAGGTTGGTGAGCGAGGTCATGTTTTGGAAGCCAGGTCCAAAGTCAGCATTCGGCAAACCATCTATGTGAAGGCTCTGCACATTTGACAGCAGTTGCAGTACCTCGTCGGGATACGAGAAGCCTTCTGGGCACGAGGTTGTATTGCAATTTCCCTCAACACGCAGCTCAGTTAGGGACGGGCCTAGCAGACGGAAAAGTTCCACTGGGTACGAGTCATTGTTAAGAAGAATCTGATTGTGACTCATGTTCAACGACTTGAGATGCGCAACACCTTTAAACATCTCTGCGCTGAATTTATTCAGCTTGTTGTGGGACAGATCAAGAGCCAATAGACTCTGGAGAGAGCTCAGAAGACACGGGTTTTCGTTTAGGTAATAACCGTTGTGACTCAGTGCCAGCCATTGAAGCCCAGTCCCAAACATATCAGCTATCGAACAGCTGGCATTGTGAAGAAGATTAAAAGACAGATCCAGGTGTGTCAAAGACTCCGAGGAGATGAAGCGTCTGTCCAAACATTCCGTTCTGTTCGTGAACGTGAGATGGTTGTGAGCAAGGTTTAGTTCCGTTAAACCCTTGAGAGCAGAGAACGCCTGTACAGCGATATCAGCGATGACGTTGTAAGATAGATTAAGCCAGTGCAGACGGGTGAACCTGGAGAAGACCTTGGGTCCCAAAAAGGAGATGGAGTTGTTACGGAGAGACAGACTGGTGGCTATGACCGGCAGACCGCTGGAAGGAACACTGGTCAACCCTCGGCTGGAACAGTCCACCGCTAAGCCGTTACACGCACACTGTCCGCATGGCGTGAATGGGTGTGGTAGTGGTTCTCTCATCCTCGGCTCGCCTCTTATGAGCAGCATGACTGCAGCAACAAATAGCGCCTTTGGCAGCATCGCGAACCTGAAAGAAACACGGAGAATATTTGTACTAATCCTGATCTGCCGCAGGGGAAAAACACGCCGAAGAAATGTATTCATTAATCAAAAATAACAAAATATATCTAAGTAAATTGTACCACAAAAAGCGTGTACCACATTTACATAATTAGGAAGTGTCTGGTTTGGGTTCAGGTAATGTATATGCCGTTTACACATTGATATGATTCCATTTGAAACTTTAAAGTTGTGATCGGGGGTTGACGTCGTCCAAAAGCCTAACTTAAAGCCCGACAAGTGAAGTGACTGTAGTTTGTTTGTTTGTTTGTTTATTTGTTGCTTAACGTCCAGCCGACTACGCAGAGCCATATCAGGACGAGGAAGGGGGGGATGAAGGGGGCCACTTGTCAAGCGATTCCTGTTTACAAATGCACTAACCCATTACTTGTGTCCCAGCAGGCTTTAGTAAAACTAAATTAATACCTACTGGAAGATTACCAGTTTCCAGTATGTTAAAATAGGCTTAACCTATCTACTGCTGGACTTACATCAGAACACTAACAGATTAAACTATACATGAATCGCGAGACAAGCGGCAAGAGAAGAGATTTTTGGAAAAAATACAGGTGAATGAGCAAGAAGGCAGAAAAAAGAAAAGAATTCATGAAGAAAAAGAGAGCATGACAGGAAAGAGGAACCAAAAATCTACCTAACAGCAAACTAGAAAGCTCCTGCGGTTCCAAAAACAGGAGGGGCCTTTAATTTCATAACCGCAGTGCCCCACTGCGGGAAGTGACTGTAGGATTTTAATAAATGATAAATAATAATAATAATGACAGCTTATATAACACCAACAACAGTAATCAATGCTCTCCGCGATTTTGGTAAAGATTTGTCCTGTTGCTGTGCTCTTGCCAAGTTGTGACTATTCTGAATTTTTGTCGTTTTTTTTTAAATGGTACCCTTAATTACGTTTTTGTCAGGTCGATTTTGGGGGTACCCTTATTTGAGCGGCGGTCACGTGAACAATACGAAAAGTGTGTCGGAGAGCCGAGTTGAGTGCCTTTAATGGCATAGACCGTTTGAATGAAAAATGACACGGGAATGAATGGTTTATTTGGGATACCGAACAAATGTCGCGCTAATTGTGTGTGTGCTAATTTGTATTAGATTAGAGTTCACACAAACAAATTCAATCCTAATATGCTGATTTGAGTTTATGCCAAAAAATGCACATAGTCTGTTATGAATATTAAATCAGGAAATTTACATTTGAAAGGACTAAACATTTAAGATTACTGCTCAACACGAACAGGCTTTGCAATAGTCTTGATCAGCATATGCAGTGCAAAAAAATGAAGACACAATCCTACTATTCTCCTTGCCTGCGACTGCACAAATGGTACAAGTCACGTTTTGAGTAATGTGATATTTTAAGAACTTTTTTAAACAAAGGGGTATTATCCATTGCCAGTAGGAAAATCGTTTTCTTCAGTCAATTTGGCAATGCCAATTTTGTTTTTCTGTGTGTCATTGAAAGTGGATAATAGAAACGTTATCCAAAATATCGTTTCATCCACAAACCAAGGCAAAATTCTGTTCAACTTTTGCAAATGTTTACCACACAACATCCATATTCGTTCTTGGGCTAACCGACGCAGACAGAGGGACGGACACACACACACACACACACACACACACACACACACACACATACACACACACTGACACACACACACACACACAGACGCACCCACGCGCGTACGTACACACACATGCACACACACACACACACACATGTTGCACACACACACACACACACACACATGTTGCACACACACACACACACACACATACACACACGCGCGTGCGCAAGCCACTCGATCCATCTGAAGAAGACGGTTTCTTTCGTTCTTATCACAAATGTACACCATATACACAGTAAATGTAACGAAACGCAGAGAGGCGCGCCGAGGGCAAAGAGTAGATGAGATAGAGAAGCGACCCGACACACGGACAGACAGGCATATAGACATACACACACACACACAGATAAACAGATAAAGATTACCTGTCTTATTCCGCTGTGTTGTTTTAAAAAGCTCCTGTCACATTAAGAAGTTCGCTCCCAAGTGAAATTATTTAGTGAAAAGGAACAATTTATACACGTGTATTCCACACAACGACACTTTAAAAATTCATTTCCTTGTAGCAAACAACAGGCAACAGAATCAATAAGAACTCTTTAGGATTTAATCCACACATAGTTTAAAGAATTAGTATTTCCAACTACTGATGAAGCAAGAGACAGGGAGACAGACTTATATTTCAAAAATGGAGAGAGAGGGAACTCAGAACTCAGAAAGTTTATTGTTTAGGCCAACTGACCCGTTACAACCGGTACATATATCAAACATGACAGCCTCTCTCTCTCTCTCTCTCTCTCTCTCTCTCTCTCTCTCTCTCTCTCTCTCTCTCTGGTTGGATGGATGGATGGATGGATGGATGGATGGAAGGATGACAGAGAGACATGAGTGAAGTGTGATAGAGACTGGATTTTGTGTTGATGCATTACTGTCCATTTTCAAACGTTTTGCTGTTGTAAATGCCTGTTTTCACTGTCGTCATGTCGATTGTCATTATGATGATGATGATTATTATTATGATTAATATTATTATGATTATTATTCATGAAGCATGTAATTTTGAAACTTTGTACTACTCCGAAAACGGCGTATGGCTGCCTAAATGGCGGGTTAAAAAACGGTCATACACGTAAAATTCCACTCGTGCAAAAAAACACGAGTGTACGTGGGAGTTTCAGCCCACGAACGCAGAAGAAGAAGAAGAAGAAACTTTGTACACCCCGAATTGAAATGGGCCCAAGGCCTAATCAATAAACCATCCAGACTCCAGACTCTCTCTCTCTCTCTCTCTCTCTCTCTCTCTCTCTCTCTCTCTCTCTCTCTCTCTCTCTCCCCCCACTCTAACGCTCTCACACACATACACTCTGACTTTCACTCCTTCTCTCACAAACACACACACACACACACACACTGACACACGCACACACCCACACACACGCACTGACACACACACGCACACACACAAACACACGCACTGACACACACACACACACACACGCACGCACAATACATACATGTATGGGTATGTACAGGGGATGGCTGATGCCACATCAAATACATCCTCAACTACAACATACATCAAAGGACATAATTGAAAAAGAAAAAGCAGCTACGCAATGCACCCAACCACATCAACAAAACAGAGAGATAACAAGAAATTCCTACGAGGTAGGAAAAACACCCCCGTCAAAGGGAAATAACCATTCTCACTCAGTTGGTGGCAGTGACTGAGTGAGAATGGTTATTTCCCTTTGACCATGAAGATGTCCCTCTATAAGTCCTTGTATAATTTTAATCCACCAATAACTCCCTAACCGTGTGTTTGACTGGTCCCAATTTTTGTAAGGACCGTCTCAGGAATGTATAGAACCTGTTCACCAAGTTTGGTGACGATCGGTCCGTTCATTCTTGAGATCTATATGCGAACACAAACAAACAAACAAACACATCGAGCGAAACCTATACACACCCCTATACCGGGGGTGTAAAAACCCACTGACAATAAATCATTATGTCACACGCTTTGGCTTCTTTGCCACTACTAAAGCAAACGTGTGCAAGATTGTATGTTACACGCTTTAGGAGCATGGCAAGAACGGATTCAAACTCAAAATCGTCCCTCCAAAAGCCAAAATATGCACACACGACTTTTATTTCTCCTTCTGTTATCGTTTCTTCTCTTTACAAATTCTTCAACGCTCAGAATACTGAAAACGGCATCCCAGACGACAGTACTGTTTCCATTCGCGAATTTAGCTTCCCTTGGAAAGTGGCTCGCTCAGGGGGCCTGTTAGTCTGACACTATAAGGACAGAGTTCTGAACATAGATGACAAAGATTCCGGAATGAACAGAGAGGGAGAGAAAGAGAGATCGAGTCAGAGAAAGACATACGGATGAACGGACAGACATGGAGACTGACATTAAACGATAAACTTTTAGAATTAGATAGAAACATACACAGACAGACAGAAAACATTAACCTTGAGTTAAATCGCATGAAGTGATCTCGAAACATTCAGTCAATCTGTCTGCCTAAACACCCAGAGTGAACTGAAAAAGTATTCCCCTAGACTACATGAATCCTGGCTGACCGAAACCCGAACTATAATGTAACTGATTTCTGTTGTTTTCAAGCACAATATTTATTTAAACATAACTTGCGTACTTACACGTTCAAATTCAGAAAATAATTACGAATTCTGTGTCTGTAATTGTAATATCGATTTTGAGCTGAAATAAATGTTCAAGGTGTGATACAATCCCAAAGTCCAGACTGGGTCAAAGAGTGTTTGACCAAAATTTCAATTAAATTGATTGAAAAATGCTGTCGCCACAGCGCCGCCTCTGTTCTTAATTTACGACCTCTGTGACCCGATAAAAGACATAATCCTGTGGATAAACAAGCAGGAAATATTCGCATGAAAAGTTTCATAAACGTCTGTACTGTCCAGTAGTTTTCTGGGAATCGTTCTAGATGCACGCACGGCCACGCACAGTAAATGAACATGCATTTTCAATATTTCCATAGTATCAGTTGCAATGAAAGGCAATAGGTCGTTTCTAACACCTGTGGCAAGGCGAGGTGTTTCTCGATCAGGAAGATGAGACAGGAAGTTCCTCCTTCTAAAGCGATCCATTGTCAAGTTATATCACAAGCACACACACACACACACACACACACACACTGACACACATGCAATAGCGGACAGAAAAAGATTCCCAGGAAAAAGGCTTTAACACGAACGAGCAGAGCGCAAAGAGGAAGCACATCGACACAACGCATTATGAAGACACTTGTACTCCCGGCTAAACACACACGCACACGCAATCACACACACACACACACACACACGTTCGACAATTCCAGACTGCTTCTAAACCAACATATTTCTCTGCGCGCAAAACCTTTCGTCGGGTCAATTATCTTTGAGCCACAAAGAATTGTGTATGTGCTGCGATCGAGCACGTTCAGTTCCCCTTGTATTTAACCATAGACCTAATATAGGTCCCTGATTTAACTCTAAGTAAGCCGACAATTGTATCTTTTGTTCGTGAGGATCGCATGTTCTTCTCCTACCGTTTCCAAGACAACGCTTTCTACCGTTGAAATGTCCTGAAACCTCTGGAGATTTTCAGGCATTTTTTCATTTTTTTTTTCATTTTTTTTTTCATTTTTTTTTTTTGGGGGGGGGGGGGGTGTGGCAACGAGATAACTTTATGTGTGCGTGTGTGTGCGTGCGTGTGTACGTGTGTGTGTGGGTGGGTGGGTGTGTGAGTGTGTGTTTCACAAGTGGGAGGGTCAACCCCTTTGATTGTTTTTGTTAGGCCGGTTGCTCACGCACACACACACACACACACACACACACACACACACACACACACAGGCTGCATCATCCTGAACTCAGGTCAACTTCGGGTCTCATTTATCCCTGACAGGATGCCTTTGTTTTCTTCCTCTGGAGAAGAAATCGATTTTATTTTTTTTACATATTTAGAGCTTTTTGTAATGTGTTATTGATATAAGCAGATTCGCGATCGTCGATAACGATTTTTCATGGTGTTGTGTAATCTTTAGATTACAAAGGAATTGTTATGTAAGACAGTTTCAAGCGAACTATCTTTTGCAGATGTATTTACTGTGCAAACAACTCTAAATATGGCAAAAATGTCACGTGATAATCCACTTTGTCACATGATCATATCAAAATGGCTAAGGAGAGGACAATACTTTTTCCGTAACCAGTTGGTAGTGATGCAGCAATATCACGGTCTCCTTCCCACAGCACTCTCACAATTTGGACTTGTTTTGACCTCAGAACGATGTCTTTATCATAACTGTGAAGAACAGAACGGAGATCACTGTCGAAGTCAGGCATTCTGCAATCACTTTCGTCTTTCGTCTTTTATCAGAAACATAAGCGAAAAACATATGGGAGATAACTCTGTATTCTTGTTTTGATAGATTTTGGCTTTTAGCTCCACTTCTTTTCCTTTACTCCGCGTAGTAATTATCCATCCTGTCAGAGAGACATGAGCGATAGCGTGGACCGATCATTATCAGAATGAGGCTGCATGAGCTATAACTTCAGCGAAGCAAATGAATCACTCAAATAAACACCCCAAGACCAAAACTGATAAGAACTGATTGTACTGATAATTAGAAATACAACATGGTTTATGCATTCTTCCGAATACAGTAGGTAAACATATCACATCACAATGAAACATATCAGGCACCATAATTTGGCCTTCAAATTGAGTCACAAGTAAAAAGTACAAGTCAGTCATTTGATTAAAACACACATACAATCAAACGAACACATTAGGTCAGAGCAGCTCATTTCCTGTTTGGAACATTTTAGGTGTATGTGTAGAACTGTAAATCATGGTGTACCCGAGACGACTGAATAAATGAATAAGCCATGAAAGGGAAATATCAGCAACAGTAAATACAAGGCAGACAATATAAGATGTTTGGTGGCTTGTTGACAGACCAGCTTTTTTGTTGGTCAAAGGGGACCATATCGTCTTTTGTTTCATCCTTATCGACCAAGACCGAAGGCCGAGGTTGATAAATATGAGACAAAAGGCGATATGCTCCCAGACGACCAACAACAAAATGCTGGTCTGACGACAAGCCACCAAACATCGTTTTTGTCATCATTTTGGTTGTGCAACAAAATGCACAATAACCCACAGGGAGACGAATTTTTAGAATCCAACTCCGGGCCACAAAGCATCGTCACAGTAGCTCGAGATAACACGTCAAACTTGTATGTGACGTCAAACGTAGCTTGTTGACGCTTTTCTTCCAGTCTGAAAATGTACAGAGCTGCGATCATACGTGTGAGTTCAGTAAGTGTTGACCATATTTCTTTTCTTTTTAAGTGTTTATGACTTTTTGTTATGGATTTTGGGATTGCAGAGATAAGTTGCAAATCGACCATGAGTCGCCGTGGTAATTATCAACATTGATTGGGTCTTTGAGAGTGAATACTTACAATCGTTGTCCTCGGCAACACAAATCCAAAGCCGCGATGGTTCCACACATCAAACAATCAGCCTGATTCAGGCTTTTACTTTGACAATCCACGTTTCACCTGAAAGCTCAAACCCATTCACCACCTCGAGTTATTGCATGGGGAACATGAGATTTATTTCCCAGGTGTTTGTGACTGAAAACTCGTGAAAATGATGACAATCTGTCTTATTCCATTAGCACAAATTTGGCATGCACATATGCACATGTCAATTTGTCAATTTATTTGCACTCTAGTTAGTAAAGCAGCTCAGAGAAAACAATCATTTAAATACGTTTGGTTTAAGTTGATCAAATATGTAGGTGGAGTTTTTTCCATTATATTCAAGTTCAGTTTGAAGCTTATACTGAATAAAGTGAGTAATGCTTATGGCTAGATAAATAACCCCCAAAATTACAAGAAGGGCAAAGCCCATACGACTCACATGCTTGACCTTGACCTTTACATGACTTGTCAAATAACTAAACCTAGCAATGACATCATACACTAAGAACTGCTTTACACATTTTTCCTACCAAAATACATGTGACCTTGACCCAAGGTCAAGGTCATCCAAGGTCATGCAACACAAAGCTGTTAATTCAAGACATAGGAAGTACAATGGTGCTTATTGGCTCTTTCTACCATGAGATATGGTCACTTTTAGTGGTTCACTACCTTATTTTGGTCACATTTCATAAGGGTCAAAGTGACCTTGACCTTGATCATATGTGACCAAATGTGTCTCATGATGAAAGCATAACATGTGCCCCACATAATTTTTAAGTTTGAAACAGTTATCTTCCATAGTTCAGGGTCAAGGTCACTTCAAAATATGTATACAATCCAACTTTGAAGAGCTCCTGTGACCTTGAAGCAAGGTAAACCAAACTGGTATCAAAAGATGGGGCTTACTTTGCCCTATATATCATATATAGGTGAGGTATTCAATCTCAAAAACTTCAGAGAAAATGGGGAAAATGTGAAAAATAGCTGGTTTTTAGGCAACATTTATGGCCCCTGCGACCTTGACCTTGAAGCAAGGTCAAGATGCTATGTATGTTTTTTGGGGCCTTGTCATCATACACCATCTTGCCAAATTTGGTACTGATAGACTGAATAGTGTCCAAGAAATATCCAACATTAAAGTTTTCCGGACGGACGGACGGACGACTCGGGTGAGTACATAGACTCACTTTTGCTTCGCATGTGAGTCAATAAAAACAGCATAAATGTTGTACCTGCTTTAAAAATGTCCTTTTGTCATATCCAGTTAAGACATAAATACAGACATCCACATAAGTATACACAAATAAGTACATGTAGCATGTATCAGCTAGAGTACTGAATATCAATTTACACTCAAAATAATAAAAATTCACCAAAAGTATCTTTTGTGCGTAAACAATCTGCAAGTAAAAGTGTTGGGAAAAAAGTTCTCCTCAGCAAAATTATACTTTGGAAGACAATCATATGTAAGAATGTAATAAAATACCATAGTAAGGAAGACAGAAATAAGATTATTCTTCTGGAAGAATTGGTATGAAACACCCATGCGAACATCACAGTGTCAACTGATTTCTACCATTAGAGCTGCATTAAACACACTGCTTATAAGCAAGGTTGTAGTTAGTCTTAGTTAGCTGGAGTACACTGGTAACAACACAGATTTAACATAATTTTAACAACTGCACCACGCTGCGCACACACAGTGACACACACACACACACACACACACACACACACACACACACACACACACACACACACACACAGCAACACACACACACACACACACACAGCCATTTCACTCACTGACTTTAATTTTGATAAAATATAATGCCAGAAGTATCAAAAATAATTCTGGTCCAAGTAAGTGTCAGTTGTAAATGTTTTAACAGAGGAACCTGTTAAGACAGAACAAATTACTGAGCAAACTTGTCCTCTCACAACAGACAGTCCTTCATGACAAATAGCCAAGTTAAATTTACAGACAATCTTACAATATAAAGGGTTAGGTAACGGGAACTGTTATAAAAAGGTGCATATTCATGAAAAGGTTGTGTGGTTTTACACAAAGATATTCACAGGAAATCCCATAGGGCTTTATTTTGAAAAAATGCGCAGTCAAATTATTACAAAAGATTCAATAACAATTGTTTCCAGAGTAAGCTCTAGTAAGTACAGCACACACACACAAAAAACTCCAAGAACATATTCACACATAACTTACATTTTATCAGAAAAGTTAGTGAAAAAAATATTGAATCCTGTCATGCAATCTGGCACTATGTACATTCTTTACACAGGTGCAGTAGGAGACAGAGTACATATAAGTGTTTCACACGTTTACATGTTTGCTTCTTTTCCAGTTTTCAAGCCATGCACAGACAGATTTTTTGAAATGTGAAAAGTAATCTGAAATTAAACTCCCAAATTATCATGTAAGAATTGCACATGTATGCAAGCCACAAATATACCTAACAAACACTTTGTGCTAATGCTGTTAAATCAGACGACCATCCTGCAGTCTCTTCCATTTCTTACAAGTCACAAAATGACCTACCACAAGATCTGTAATCAAACATCACAAAAATGCTCAATTACCCTCATCATTGACAACACAGATTGATAATCACAGAGAACTGCTGTCAACACTCCCATATAGAAACACACACACACACACACGGTCCACATCTATGCTTGCGATCAGCAAAGACAATAATTATATATAAGCAAAGTCTGTTCTTTTGAATCATTGCACACACTGAAGTTCGGTTTGTTGTTCTTTGCACAAACTCAGGAAACTGTTGGGTCTTCCACTATAACCCCCACCGCCCACACATACACATCAATTAAGAAAAAAAATCACACTTGTCACCTGCTATTCCACATTTCAATACCTATTTGTGCAACTCATGCAACACAGTCCATTACTACACTCTCAAAGTCATAGAAATAAGTACAAAAGATTATACACATGAACATTTTCAGTGAGGACTGATTCACATTCTGTTACAACAGCCTCCTCCTCCTCTCCTTGTTTGGTGTTGTGTCAACCTGTCACATCAGTTCTAGATCAGCTGTAAGATTTTACTGCAATGCAGCAGTAATGTAATTGCTAATTTGTTGCGATAGCAGACCTGTTTACCCTAAACCCGAGGCAAGAGTACTTTCCCAAAAAGTTGAGTGTATTTTTCAAAAAGTTGGTGTACTTTGCAAGCAAAGCCATATGGGGTAGGGAAAATGTACGCGTGGGTGCAAACGTGTTTGTGTAAAAATAGCATGTCTTGTGAACACCTTCAGAATTTAACTCCTTCCAATACAACAGGAATAAAACAATTTTATTTACCTGTCAGTTTATAGCATTATAACCAGTGTCTTCCAAACAGATTGATAATGAAAAGATGAAGTTCGTGAAATAACATCTGCGGTTGACAGTGGCAAGTTCATTTTTACAATCATCTCAGAAAACATTGCTTCAGCGCGAACTACAGCCTTTTCTTCTGGCAGGATTTGCTTTGCGGGAATGAACTTCATAATTCCTTGGCAGCTTTCAGCGGATTTCTTTGCAGCAACCTTGTCCAGGTGAGTTTTAGAACTGCAGTGTCGTTCGATGTCATATTTCCCAGCATGGGCAACGGAGAAATCTGATTTACAATACTTGCAGTGTGCATGACTTTTTCCCATAGTAGACTCCACAATTCCTGGCCCTTTCTTATTTCTCCAAGAAAATCTGCTGCTTCTGCTGTTTAGACTTGGTACAGTCATCCGAAACTGGCACATTTTTCCGCTTCATTTTGCCATGATTGTCCAGACGATCGCACGTGCCAACAACTGAACAAGGTTTCCACAGCTGAAGACTCGCTGTCATGGTTATCTCCCTTTGACCGAAACCGGTATCAGTTGTACCATTCCGTAATCAGCACACCAACACCGGAAAACGTATTTTAGACTTTTTCTTATGTGTATTTTGTGTGTGTGTCGCGTATTTGCGTACCGATAATAATTTGGCGTACAAAATACGCCCAAATCGTACTGGTAAACAGGTCTGCGATAGTCTTTCAATTTCATCTCTCCCAGTGTTTCTGTCCTTTCAATGTCAGCATTTAATTCATCTACCTACCAGTCCATGGAAATCTTAGTGTGTGTTTGTGTGGAACCAGCTTGTCGCACTCTTCTTGATGTTGAAAAATCCCAAGAGTGAATTCATGTCCATGCTGTGTGTAAATCAATGAAGTAAGTGGGTCTGTGACAGGCCGGTCGTGATACCTTGCAGGTTGCCATGTTTGATGATATCATTCACTCTGGCCAGCAGAAACTGTTTGTCTTTACCCTCCTGAAATTAAAAGGACAGTATGATGTAGCATTGTCAAAATGCAGTCTAATACCACTAGTTCAACTGTGTGATTCAGTGTGACAACTCCATTTATCATTTGTCTTTCATTTCAAAGGGCTATGCATGCTATAGGACAATTAATTTTCAGCTACAACTGTATAACCATAGATTTCATGGAATTTTTTTAATTAAAGTCAAAACTAGACACGTTTTAGTTAAACTGTAACTACTTAACCTGGAAGATGAAATAATGCTGTCAACATGGCAGTGTAAAATCATTGTGGCATATGCCAAACTCTCACCATAAGGTGACCCTGACAGTAAAAAGCTCAGGAACGAAAAGAAAAAGAAGAAAAATGAGCTACTGTTCAATGCCTTATATAGAGATCTACATCCAACTAATACGTACTCTTTGGAAGCAGTCATAATTTTAATAACAATGACAACAAACAGCAGGACCAATTATAATGTTTAAAACACATTTTTTATTCTCACAATATATCATGCATCCTCCTCCTTTCTTCCAATTTTTAACAAAAATTAAGCACACACTAAATTATTCCCCAAATGCAGTTAAACACATGCACACATGCACACACAAACATGCACACACTACAATGACAAATAACTAAAATATTCCCAAGACACTTACAAGCTTGAGTTGCTCTTGCAGAATCTCCTCCATTCTTTTGTATCCTTGTCCCACAGCCCAGTAATAGTAAATCAACAAACTGAAATAAACACACACACACACATAATGACATGATACCAAGCATTAAGCATCAACACCCAACAGAGGCAATGTATATCAGAATTATAAATCTGTTGCACAGCTGTTTCAGACACTAAACTAGAATAGGAGACTATAATTATGTTTCATATCTGTGTATATAGATATTATTATTGTGATCATTAATTATAGCCCCCCAAAACTACTCTCTTGTTTGACAGTTTTAAGTGGACACAAGTCATACACTGACACACACACACACACACACACACACACACACACACACACACACACACACACACACACATTCTAAGTTTTGATTGTGTGTTGGTGTGTGTGTGTGTGTGTGTGTGTGTGTGTGTGTGTGTGTGTGTGTGTGTGTGTGTGTGTGTGTGTGTGTGTGTGTGTGTGTGTGTGTGTCTGCTGAGGCACTCAAAACTGAAGATGTTGTCCACTTACCAGAGAACAATAAAACAAGGCACAAAGAAGGCGGTTGTCCCAAAGAAGAAGAAGATCTCGGACGCCCACACTGGCCAACCCACCACAACATCAGTCAAAGCAGTCCAAGTCATATAACCCTCCCTGGAGTACTGTCTAAAGGGGCCGCAACTCTGTGAAGGGCTGATGCTGAAGCAGAAACAAACAAACACTTTACGGTCTATTCAGTTTTAAAATCCATGCAAACCACTACATTAAGCATCACCATATGGCCACTTCATTTTGGGATTGATGTAAGCATATTAATTGCCTTGACAAAAATTATTATCATGGATGAAATTCCTACAATCTTGTTCAATAATACAGTACAGTTGAACCCCCCCCCCCCCTTTTTTTTTAAAAACAATTTGAGACTTCCTCCCTTTTAAGACCCTGTTTTCTCAGACTTTTTGTTTATAACCTGGTGTAAATTTACCCCCATTTTAAGACTCCCTCCTTTTCAAGGCCTGATTTTCTCAGATTTTTTTAGGTCTTAAAGTGGGGGTTCCACAGTACCGTACCACACAATTGATTGCATGAAAGGCCTGAATGTGCATGCTAAAAGTGGAGACTCTGAACCATTCACATCTTTCGGGGCTGTCCTCTGGCCTTCCTACAAATAGTGCTGTGAATAGAGACTTATAAAACCTATAGGAAAATAGTCCATTATATTTTTGTATGTCCTTTTTTTACCAATTATAGAAAACAGTTGTTACGGTGCTATTATTATGCCCGCCCCAATTCAGTTAAATTCAGAGAGCTTTTTTCCACTACAAAAAAGAGTTTATTGCTAAAACTCGCAAAGTTCATGACACTTGTCATGGACTGTTTGAGAAGCGAGTAAAATTTAATTCTCTTTTAGCTTTATACTCCGTTATCTGTTTTGTGTTGTTTGTAATAGTATTTTTGTCCTTATGTTAACTCACCCATCACCCCCCCCCCTCCCCCTTCCCCCCATTTCCCATAGTAAAGAAATGTATGTAATTACTTTGTGTGTTTTATTATTATTATTATTATTATTATTATTATTATTATTATTATTATTTATTATTATTATTGTTGAATTGTTTCTTGTATTGTTTTTGCTCTCCCTCACCCCTCAACTCCCTTTTCTGTACATAGCCTGATTTCTTTTTGTTTTAGTTCCTTTTATTTGGTGTTGAATGAAATGTGTTTTTATTGTGTTTTTTAATTTTCCATGTACCCTCACGGGGTTTTATCGGAATAAAACTTGACTTGAACTTGAACTTGTCTGGAAAAAAGAACCGCTCATTTCCATGACTGTGTAGCCGTGTGGCGATTTGACGTACAGTACTGTTGTTCATTTCTCTCGTTACCTACCCCAATTATTCCCCTTGACCATGCGTGTATGTGTTTGTTCCGCGGTGTCGTGTAGGTCGTTGTTCCGTGATGCGTGTATGTCTTTGTGCGTAGATGCTGCGTTTTAATTGGTTAATCCTTTAACGGGTGCGTGCGCATCCACCCCCGACAGTGCGAGTTCGGGCAGTCTGTCCGGTGATTTCGAAGTGTGAAGACGTGTCAGTGCGCTTTAGCCTTGAGAACGGTGTTCTATTTGAAACAGTTCTTTGTGTTGGTGTGACATCTTTTAAAATACAGATAGCCTATGCTGGATTGTGAGTATCATCTTTGACCTGTGGTTTAATAGCTGATTTACCATGCCTTGATTGCCTGTTGTATTTTGTCTTGCATGAATGGGTTAGGTCACTGCGCGTGTCATCCATGACTGTTTCTGATTTTATTTGTTGTTTCACTTGGATGAACTTGTATTTGTTTTTTTGTGTTTGATTAATAAATGTCATATTCAGCTAATCCCTAGGCGTTGTACCTGCGAGGACGCAGTTGGTATAGAGCTGGGGGGGATGTAGCCGTGTGGCGATTTGACGTACAGTACTGTTGTTCATTTCTCTCGTTACCTACCCCAATTATTCCCCTTGACCATGCGTGTATGTGTTTGTTCCGCGGTGTCGTGTAGGTCGTTGTTCCGTGATGCGTGTATGTCTTTGTGCGTAGATGCTGCGTTTTAATTGGTTAATCCTTTAACGGGTGCGTGCGCATCCACCCCCGACAGTGCGAGTTCGGGCAGTCTGACCGGTGATTTCGAAGTGTGAAGACGTGTCAGTGCGCTTTAGCCTTGAGAACAGTGTTCTATTTGAAACAGTTCTTTGTGTTGGTGTGACATCTTTTAAAATACAGATAGCCTATGCTGGATTGTGAGTATCATCTTTGACCTGTGGTTTAATAGCTGATTTACCATCAGCGAGGTGAGTGATTCAGACCATCGGAGTGTGTGTTTAGTTCTTCATTGAGGAGTGAACTGTAAGTAGATGCTGTTTCTTTTGTTTATATTGAATTTTGCTTGTCTATAATATGTTCTGATCGTATGAATGATGCTATGGTGTGCACGTATGTATGTAGCTATTTTATCCTAGTGGCGGTATAGCGTCAATGTCGTTGTTTCGCCGTTGAGACCCAGTTTTCGCGCGCTAGCCTAGTTCTTTGTCTTGTAATAGCGTGTCCTGTGATGCGGGCGCGTCACATCCTGTGTGACGTTATAGATAGCGTAGCGCCCCCTGTAGTAACTTGTGAAGTTATCGGTCCTTGTCAGTGTGTCACGCTCCGATGGTTTAAGAGGTCAAGGGGTGAAGCGTATCCTCAGTTACCTATTGAGTTAGTCCCGTCTCTCCCATTATTTCTGGTGTGCGTTAATCAAAAGTCACGTTATCGCAACCTCTGTCTTGGCGTCTCATTTTATGCTTCCTGGCCTATTTTCCCCCTTCCACTCCACCCTATCACAACTGACACAACTGGAATATAAAAAACAAGTCGCGTAAGGCGAAAATACAACATTTAGTCAAGCTGTCAAACTCACAGAATGAAACAGAACACACTGCATTTTTTCACCAAGACCGTATACCCGCTCGTGGAAAAGGCAGTGAAATTGACAAGCCTGTATAGCGCGGTAGTGGTTGCGCTGAGCGGGATAAAAACACTTTTCTGTACCTCTATTCTTTTTAACTTTCTGAGCTTGTTTTTAATCCAAACATAACAATCTCTATGTTTTTGGAATCAGGAATCGACAAGGGATAAGATGAAATTGTTTTCAAATCGATTTAGGAAATTTGATCATAATTTTTTTAAATTCTTTTTCAGAGCTTGTTTTTAATCCGACTATAACATATCTATATGTTTTTCGAATCAGGAAATGGCGAAGAGTAAGAATTGAAATTACTTTTGGATCGTTTTATAAAATTTTCAGATTTTTAATGACCAAACTCATTAGTTGATTTTTAAGCCTCCAAGCTGAAATGCTTCATCAGAATGTTAATCAATTTGGTACCAACTGAGTGAGTATCCCCTTCAGAGAGCAGCCACCACCACTACGTCCCTCCGTCGACTCCCGGAGTATCACACATTGAAGACTGACAGCAGAAGTACTATTCAAGGAAGGAAGGAAGGAACAGGAACACTGAGACCAAGGTCACCATGAGAGCTACGGGCATGAAGGGCCACAAGAGCCAGGACAATTTTTACTTTTGGATGATTGATGAGATGAGGATGATTATAAGGATGATGCTATGAATTTCCAATTTGGTTTGAGACTATGAGACTACAGTAAAACCTGTCAAATAAGGACACCCTTGGGACCAGACAAAAGTGTCCTTATTCTGCAGGTGTCCTTATTAGACAGGTGCAAGTAAACGCGACAAAGTCAAGTTGAGAGAGAGAGAGAGAGAGAGTACTGCACATGTACATGTACATTTATAAGAAAAACAGAAGCTGTTTAGATTAAACAGAGAAACATTTAATATTGACTGTTGTAAAACAAGTTTAAAAGCTTTTTATCATATCAACTGTATAAATTTAAATTGTTAAAAAGTTACTGGATCTCATTCATACAACACATTCACATTCACTTCATTCTGCACTCATCAGCTTTTGAAAGAATTTGTCCAGCGTTGTCTGAGTGGACCATTGATGGCAATGTGATTCAACGTTTGGTTGAAAACCACTCGAACACGGCGTCATTTAGCTCTTCGTATTCGGTTGTCTTCTTCGAAACCCATTTCTGGTCAGCACGTCCGTCTCCCGATTCCCACAACTTCATTATTTTTTCCCGATCGACGCTGATTTTCGAAATCTGCGTTCTCCCACACCTCTTGTGCAATCGTTCGGCATGATTTCCCACTTTCCAGTTGTTTGACAACATTTATCCTTTGTTCTAAAGTCAGCGCATTTCTTCCTTTTCTTGAATTTGAATTTCTTGCTGCCATCTTGTTAAACACGAATCACTCTTTCGAAGAGAAGATACATTCACTCATACACTTTCACTTCCGTTCCGCCGAACACGTTCCACGCGTTGGATTGGCTGCCTTGGAACTCTAGCAGCCAATCAAATGCGTCGACTTAAAACACTCACCAAGAATAGACTCTATCAGTATTCCAAGCTCTCGTAATCTCTCGCAAACTTCAGAGCATAGCAAAGCATGCGGTACAACGATCTCGTGCGAGCTGCACAAGCCAAGGTTCGAAGTTCTCGCGATGTTCAAAGCATAACAAATAGCGTGTCTCGCGAGAGCTGCTCAGATACCGACTAATATCAACTGATCGATTTATCGTCTTCTTCGTCGATCGAACTTCCCAGCTTGCTGTGGATGTCCGTATTTAGCAGGTATATGACTTATTATGGACCCAAAATACGTGTCCGCGTCCGTAATGCCGAGGTGGCCGTAACGTACAGGTGTTTTACAGTGTAAAGCAGTCCGTGCCGAGACTGACTGTCCGTATTCTGCGAGTGTCCGCTAAGTCCAGTGACCGTATTTGACAGTTTTCACTGTATACGTAACAGGGCAGCACTCTACGCTTACTATCATAATATCCTGGCATCAACCAGGCCCGAGAACTACTGCACCTGCAGTGTTAGTCAGGTAAACAGAACATGAGCACCCTCAAATTCGCATTCATGAAGTGAATGACACTCGGCTGTTTGATTCAGCCTTCCCATAGGAACCAGCACTTTCACTCTGAGTAGGAGCCGACGCTGCCCCCCCCCCAAAAAAAAAACAAAAAAAACCCCAACATAACTCTGATGGGATTCAAACCCACGACCGATGTGCTAACCACTCAGTGTGTTCTTACTTGCCAACCATGTAGCCCACAATGACGGCTACAAGCACAAAGAAGATGAGAAGGATGATGTTGAAGAAAGAGTTGGACTTGGACACCCTGTACGCGTGTTGTGGTGGGGCAAAATTCTTCATCAGGCTCAGCTGAAACATAGAAGTGAGAGTAAGACATGAAGATTTTAATGATATGATCATAGTACAGAGCAGGTATAACTGTAACTGGTTTGCAGTATAGTCTGTAACGTGTGTTTTTTATCCTGTAAATTAGTTCACAGCAAATTTAACACACAATTTTCTTTTCAAATAAACTGACTTCAAAGTAGTAGGGTAAAGGGAGGTAATTTGGATACCCTAAGAACTAGACGTTGTGGCTAGCCTATAGAAGTCTTGTAAGCAAAGACAGTGGGGTTAATTATCTCAAGATTGGGGTTAGACCTACACATATGTGAACAGCCCAGATCATGGCTCAATAAACCCCCAAAAACCCAAAAACCTCTGAAAACCCCCGAAAACCCCATCTAAACTAACTAAATCTATCTTCAAAGTGAGAAGTCATGCCTGATTTATGCTACATGCACCCTTATTTTTGTGTTAAGAGCCGGATTTTCGACGAAGTCGATGCAACAATTTCAATGCAAGGAGCAAGGAAGGTAACTCTTGTTACTCGAAAGCACAAATATTGATGACGTCATGTGATTAGTGCTTCCGCTCCTTCGTAAATCCTCGCACAAACATGAAAATAAAGCCATGAACGGTGAAAGTTGCAGATATAAGTCCTGATTTCAAACAAATATGTAACAAAGCACGATCTAAGGACGAATTTTCTGAATTTTTGATGAGGTTTTCAGAGGTTTTCGAGGGTTTTCGGAGACAAGTACTACCGCATTTTCACTCACCTTATGTAAGTAAAATATTAAAATAAACTTGATAAGAGTCATAGCTGGTAGTAATGGAGCAAAAAAAGTCCCCAACCTGCACAAGGAAATCAAACACTGTCAGCCATAAGCCAAACTTTAGTATCACACTTCTCACAGTCACAGCCATACAAGAACATTCAATGTATTTTGGGGACTATAAGGGGCTTGTTGGAAAAGACGCAACCCCTCACTTTTCAGATTAAAATGCGAAAAATCAACACAATAGGCGCTTCTGGTGTTTTGGGGCTTCTGGTGTATTGGGCGCAAGCCATAGTTATTTTAACAGAGTGGAAATATGTTTGTTCCCAGATGTGCGGCACGATCAAAGCACGTAGTGCACTATAATAGGTGGTTGGCCTTTTGACCTGGGGTCAATGACTGATATTTTCCAGGGATGGCCAAATCGTCCACAGGATCGCCAGGAACTCGCCGGCTGGCCAATGAAAATTCTGGTCAAATGCAACATGTCTGGTTGTGCTATCTAGTTTCAAAGCATTATAAACACTGCAGATGCATCAACTGTGGCCAGCGAAATTTCTGGCGGGCTAGTGACTTTCTTGAAGTAACTCACCAGGCTGGCGAGTTTACATTTTAAGATTTGGCCATCCCTGTTTTCAGACACCTGCATGCCTACCCTTGTTTACAGACACTGACCTTCTGACCTCAGGTCAGTGACTGAGTTTTAATCTATGAGACTGACCCCTTTGATGTCTGAGAGGAAACTTTGCCATGGTCAAAGCAGAAGAAACATGCATCTCGCTACAGAGGAACTGTCCTGTTTCTATGCATAGCGATAGACTCACTCACAATGATTCATTTTAGGACACAAAAGCAACAACACTTGTGTGAAATTTGGAGGCTCTTGCTCCCAAAATAACTGAGAAAATATCAACGTAAAGTTTGTACGAACATGACCCCGCTGTGACTCCAAAATGTGACGGGGGTAAACCAAACTAGGGTCATACTGGCAGATTATCAAACCCTAAGTGTTCATAGTTTCAAAGCTCTAGCTTCAAAAACACCTGAAATAATGTCAATAATAGGTTATCATGAATTGAATATAACCCCCTGTGACCCCAAAACTTGATGAGGGTCCATCAAACTTAGGTCAAGTCGGGAGATTATCAAACCCTAGAAGTGTGCAAGCTGTTTCAAAGCTCTAGCTTCAAACATCCAAGATAACCTCAACGTTAAGTTTTGATGAAACGAACATGACCCCACTGTGACCCAAAATTTGACGAGGGTCAACCAAACTCGGGTCACTTCGTAAGATCATCAAAACCTGAAAGTGCATGTACAAAGTTTCAGAGGTCAGTAGCTTGAAAAACATCCGAGATAACCTAAACGTTGTTTTTTTTCCAAGGATGACCGTCCATCCGGCCGTTTATACAGACGAACACATATGAATCCTAAGGCTCACCAATTACTCAGGTGATCAATAAACAAGTCGCGTAAGGCGAAAATACAATATTTAGTCAAGTAGCTGTCGAACTCACAGAATGAAACTGAACGCAATGCCATTTTTCAGCAAGACCGTATACTCGTAGCATCGTCAGTCCACCGCTCATGGCAAAGGCAGTGAAATTGACAAGAAGAGCGGGGTTGTTGTTGCGCTAAGAAGGATAGCACGCTTTTCTGTACCTCTCTTTGTTTTAACTTTCTGAGCGTGTTTTTAATCCAAACATATCATATCTATATGTTTTTGGAATCAGGAACCGACAAGGAATAAGATGAAAGTGTTTTTAAATTGATTTGGACAATTTAATTTTGATAATAATTTTTATATATTTAATTTTCAGAGCTTGTTTTTAATCCGAATATAACATATTTATATGTTTTTGGAATCAGCAAATGATGGAGAATAAGATAAACGTAAATTTTGATCGTTTTATAAATTTTTATTTTTTTTTACAATTTTCAGATTTTTAATGACCAAAGTCATTAATTAATTTTTAAGCCACCAAGCTGAAATGCAATACCGAAGTCCGGGCTTCGTCGAAGATTACTTGACCAAAATTTCAACCAATTTGGTTGAAAAATGAGGGCGTGACAGTGCCGCCTCAACTTTCACGAAAAGCCGGATATGACGTCATCAAAGACATTTATCAAAAAAATGAAAAAAACGTTCGGGGATTTCATACCCAGGAACTCTCATGTCAAATTTCATAAAGATCGGTCCAGTAGTTTAGTCTGAATCGCTCTACACACACACACACACACACACACAGACACACAGACACACACACACACGCACATACACCACGACCCTCGTTTCGATTCCCCCTCGATGTTAAAATATTTAGTCAAAACTTGACTAAATATAAAAAGGTGGAGAAAGTTGCTACTCACCAGCTTAAGCTTTGGTAGTAAACAATTTCAAGCACATGTTTTGGTATATCAAAATCCTGTTTCCCAAACTCATTCACAAGGGCAGATTTATCCTTGAAGTGGTCAAAAAACCACCTGCAACAAATACAAAATAACAAAATTACCTCATTTTCAAATTCGTATTGTTACTTTTGATATATAACAATCAACTACTCCTTCATAACAAATGCCTCATTCTGTCGGTGTAACATATGTGGCAAGGAAGAGGAGAAAACTGTGCTTACGAGGGCCAACTGAGAAGTACCGATCCCGACCAGGAAGGAATTGACTTGGACATTCAAAACTTGGCATGAATTAAGGAACGTTTTTATGAAGACTTCATGCAAAATAATACGTATTTTCACCAGTTAGTTTGTGTGCCTTCCTTTCTCAAAATACCATACCTCACTGCTTTCCCCACAATGAAGATAACTTAGACAAAGAGCAGTTATCCAATTGTTCGAAAGAAAAAGATTTAGCCCACTTGAAATTCATAACGACATGAGGTAAACGTTTGGTAGGGATCCCCCTTCTTACATCACAGTAAAAAAAAAGAGGTCAGCTGAATTCAGGCTTTTGAGGAAAACCGTTTAAGATGACCAAGTACGGCGTGGAAGACCAACAACGGTCACAACTCAAGAAACCGTTCATGCTGTCTGCGCACTGGTAATGCAAAAGTAACCAATGGGCACCTTTTACATTGCTGATACACTTCCAGCATCAGATGAGAGAGTTTGGAGAATTCTGTGAAGAAATCTGTCCATGAAAACAGTTTAAGCTAGGTGATCCTCAAACTTCTACACCTGTCGAGGATAGAGACTTTAGCCTGGGATAAACTCTATTCTCGAGCTGATTCAGCCCACTGTAAAAAAAAATACCAATGCTTGAGTCGAGGTTAGCTCTATCCTTGCGCTAAAGATTGGGTCAAACTAGCCCCTCGTTTTGAAGCTGGTATTGAGTCTTTTATCAAAGGGTTAGTTGAAAAACAACATGGAGGTTACTTCACTTAATCCTGGAACAAATGCCTCTTCATTTGTTGTTCCGCATTTTGCCTAATCCAATGTCAATCAGTTTGCACAAGAAAACAACGCGAAGCACAAAATGACACGAGAACAAGACCAGAACCCAGTTCTAAGAAACATTTCATCACACTTTTCATGACATCAAGGTGTCCGAACCTCCCCCCGTGTACACTACATTGGGTGTGCACGTTAACGATCCCACGATTGACAAAAGGGTCTTTCCTGGCAAAATTGCTTAGGCACAGTTAATAATTGTCTACCTATACCCGTGTGACTTGGAATAATAGGCCGTGAAAGGTAAATATGCGCCGAAATGGCTGCAATCTACTGGCCGTATAACATTTCATCTCACACGGCATCACTGCAGAGCGCCTAGAACTGTACCCACGGAATATGCGCGATATAAGCCTCATTGATTGATTGATTGATTATATGGGTCATTTAGAACAGAGCGACATCACTTCTCGAATGCTGATTCCTGAATTTAGAATGGCCTTGACATCCAATCATGCGCAGATCGAGCTGCGGAAATCCCCAAGCCAAAAATAGATCGAGGGTAATGCACGGGTTAGTTATATCTTTTCTGTAACCTCGACTCATGCATTGCGCTAAAGTGCTTCCGCTCTCTTCAGGATAACTAGCCTGGACTAAGCTACTATCCCTGTGTTATATTGACCTCAGCTCGTACATACCGACCCAGAACAGAAACACTTTAATATAGATTATTAACATGGCAATTTGCAACATTTTAGTCATTTTACGCTTATTTGAGGCAGATCTTGACGATTTTATGTCCCAACTTGTTTCTGATGATGAAGTGATGAGTTTTTTTCCCCCTAAGTTCAATAAGATGAGACAGTAATTAACTGGTTAATTTTTTTAATTTTTTTTTTTTTAATTTGCCAAGCACATCATGTGGGGCGTTTAATAAGTACCATTGATTGTTACAATATTCCTTATAAACTGTTATGTGTTTGAGCTACAATGGACATTACAATTTTCATGTAGATTACAATACCTCTTTTATTTTTTATTTTATTTTATTTTTAATTCGTTTAATTTAAGTTATTGAGACATCCCAGTGCACTAAGGGATTTATAGAGCAAATCGAGAAAATTCATTATTGAACGAAGCGCATGGCGCTGAGTTCAATAATTATTTTCGAGATTTGCTCTATAAATCCCTTAGTGCACTGGGATTGTTTCAATAACGATATTGTCAGTACCGTCATAGAAAAAAGAAGATTCCAAACGCACATTTTGCTACGCGCATTTGAATAGGCATTAACTGTGTGGTCAGGTCGTGTACAGTAAGATCTACTTTTGTGTGGGGTGTCTCAAGTGTGTGGTGCTTTCGTCACACGCATTTTAATTTCTGTTGGTAAATTCCAGTGTAGCGTTAAGCTGAACAGTGATGATCTTTCAGAGAGACCTCATTTGAACTCGTAGAAAGGACTGTGCTCTTCGTTATTTGCGATTCGAAACTTCCAGTCGAGCTTCGACGGATTGACTGTGCGGAGTGACTCCCCTTGAATTGACCGTACCCCCCCCCCCCCCCCCCCCCCCCCCCGAAGGACTCGACGGTTGGCACATTTTCAAAATAAATGTGGCATATTTCTCGTGTTGTATCTTCCCTCATCGGGGAGTCTGATACTAAATATGAACGGTAAGAATGCTCTGAACCCTACACGTATTATATCCCCATCGTTTTTTCGTTCCCATATGACCAACATGTTAATTTGCTGAGCGGGGTTTGTCGTCTGCTAGGCTAGGGCAATCGAACCACTGCAGTCTGCACTGAGTCTGCACGCATGAGGCAGGCTGGTAATAAGTCTTATATATGGTAAGAACGTTCTGAACCCTACACGTTTTCGATTACGATTGTTCTTGCCTTGAAATAATAATTCGGAAACCATTCATTTACTGAACTGATGCAGTCGTATTTCAGTGTAGTCCAGTGATGTTCCTAGGACTGGAGGGCAACAGGACAAAATGTCCTGAATCAAAAAACTAATAGGACATCATGTCCTGACTACAAAAAAAACAATAGGACATTCAGATCAAGCGAACCAATCATGGCACCTAACCTTTTTAGATGACTCAGAATATATATGAATAAAGGCAAATAAAAAGTGAACAGTTCCAAATTTATTTTATTATTTTAAATGCAACAGTGTTCAGTAGGGTTACTTTCACACACACAGACTCATGCTTCAGAATGTCATAAGTGATCTTTCACACACACACACACACACACACACACACACACACACACACACACACACACACACACACACACACACACACACACACACACACACACACACACACTATGCTTCAGAATTAATGTCATAAGTGACAAGTGATCTTTCACACACTTCAGAATGTCACACGTGATCATTTTCAGTGAGCTTGAACAGCTTTCTATCCTTCTTTAACTTCCATGGCGGGGTAAAAACGGTCTGCAACTTGACTGTCCGTGTCGTCCTTTTTTTAACAAAGCCACTAAAAAGTGTCTGCCCTTTTCCCACGCAAACCTTTTTCTTCGGCGGCATCTTTGCAGAAATGTGGCGGCGGAAGTGTGTCGCTGTCAAAAGTAGCGAGAGTTGTGACTCTTGTAATATTGTTCGGTCGAGAGTTGCGTCCCTTGTGTTATTGTTCGACCGAGAGTGAAAATTGAAGTTCAAGTAGGCCCCGATTCGAACTCGTTTTAACGGGGTTTGATACTTCAGTTTGTACAGATTCTTCTTGCAGTGACCGCTCTAGACGTAATACTATCGGACAATGACCGCTGACTTCGCGATCGGATCGGACATTTGACGGGACAGAGGTGTTTGCAATCGGTCATTTTACAACCTAAATCGGTCTATGACCGATGACCGACGCCTCGGAACATCACTGGTAGTCTGCTACGTATGACAGAGTCGATCGAGTCAGTCTTCCAAATGCTGGTCTATTTATTTATTAAGGAGATTTCTGGCTGGTACGTTATCGGAATAACACTTGTGTTTTAATCTGTTAGCCGCTGGGAATTGTATACTAACTCATCATTTGGTAATGTGGATGATAAGCTACATGCCACTAACACGGCATATGAGAAGAATCTATGCAAGTCGGCGAAAATGAGATGAAACACAGCGGCTTCTATTTTTAGATCAGTGGCACAGGCACATGCAATCTGTCAGAAAAAAACCCACTTATGCTTTAATTGAGAAGCAGGGAATTTATGGTCATTTGGTATTGTGGAGAATATAAGCTACATGTCATTAATTAATTCTGAGGATGAGAGCACAGTCTCGCTCAGGCAAAGGGCGGAAGAATACGCTCTGTGGAAAAGTTAGCGCATCGCCATTAGCCAATCAACTGGTTCACATCAGTCATGTGACACCAGTACTTACTGACAATCTCCTTTAAATGTGTGTGTGTTGTTGAAATATGTGTTGGTGAGACATATGTATGCGTATAACCATCAAACAAACAAGAAGAGCAAACGCTCGATCGAGTCACTTTCGCAGTTCTGAATATTATATGAGGCATCAGATGGACAGGAAGAAATTGCTATTCACAACACAATGAGTCACGTTCACATAAAATTTGAGCCCGGTCACTTTTATAGTTTCCGAGAAAAGCCCAACGTTAAGTTGTGTGTTGCCAAACAGAAAAGGCTAGTTATCTCCCTTGTTTTTCTGATAACGTTCGTAAAAGGCTACAGATGTAAATACTTTGATGTAAAGAATAATCCTACAAAGTTTCAATCACATCCGATGAACTTTGTCAAAGATATAAAATGTCTAATTTTTCCTTTGACGCTGACCTGTGACCTTGAAAAAGGTCAAAGGTCAATGAAACCATCGTTAAAGTGTAGAGGTCATTGGAGGTCACGACTAAACAAAATATGAGCCCGATCGCTTTGATAGTTTCCGAGAAAAGTCCAACGTTAAGGTGGTGTCTACGGCCGGATGGCCGGCCGGACAGACTAACACTGACCGATTACATAGAGTCACTTTTTCTCAAGTGACTCAAAAATATAATGGCTAACATTTTCATAAAATATGTTTGTCTGACATCTAAACATAATAACATCACATGCACCGGTACGCTTCAATAGATCTATATATAGGCCTTCTGTTATTTTATAACCGGTTAATTCTATTTCATACTTCTGGGCCAACTAAGAGAGCATATCAAGGCTAAACACCATAAAGAAGGGTTGTTCCATTAAGACAACGTCCCTGCCCGACAGTCCTTGGTTTCCATGTCAACAAATCATGCATGCTGCTTGGGGATTGTTAACTATCGGCTGTTTTCGCCAGATTTGGCTCCCTCAAACTATTATATGTTTAAAAACATGACGAAGTACCTCAGGGGCAATGCACTACGAAACGGACAATATGACGTCATGACAACTTTTGAGGATTTCCTATGGTTGCAATAGAAAAGCTTCTGTGGCAACGTCAATAAGGCTCTGGGGGTCCGGAGGGACATGTTGAAATGTAAACTTTAAAATTTTCTTGTCTCATTACTGATCAGTTAACTCCTTTCTAGTCGGGCCCGGTACTTTTCAGTTGACCCTCATATTACAGAACGCTTGAAATTGTAAAGTTTATTTCCCTTGCCAATATGAAGGACGGACCTGTACAAAATTACATCATTTAGAACTGTGTCTTGAAGGTTAAACTCAGATCACGCATGCACAAGTGCGCACAGAAAAACACACACACACACACACACACACACACACACACACACACACACACACACACACACACACACACACACACACACACACACACACAGGAGAGAGATTCAGGAGAAGTTGGTTATGGAATAAAAGAGTAGTACACAAATGAGCGCAAAACAAACCTATAAGTATATATATATACATTCAATTTATCATTAAAGTATACTCACTTGCGAGGAAACTCGAAACAAAAGGTAATAAGGAGGAGAGCGATGAAATCCACAATGACCAGTTTGTAAAACTGTTGCCCAACATATGTCTCCCAACACTGTAACAGATCATCTTAAAACTGTGAATACATGCATCTCCCAATTCTCACTGACACATTCAAAACACCTCTGCAATGGAACATCATAAATGTTTTGATGGTAATTGACACAAATGTCAAGATTATGGTACCAGCTTCAAACATGACAACTAATACACTACAAATCTCACACACTCGCATCTTAATTCTCTTCACACTGAAACCATCAAAACTAAAGTGTATAATGCCCATCTGAAGTTAATTACTACAAGCACATGTTCCTACCACCTGACAGCAATAACCAACACTGGCACATTAAACTTCACAAATTCAAATCTCTGTTTCTGTAGCTCGATCTGTCTCTCCCTCCATCCCCTGTGCCAATCTTCCTTTTGTCCAAAGCTCCAGGCTCTCCCTGTTTTGCAGCAATGCAAAATACTAACCAAAATATTTGCTAAATTAACTCAAATGACTGGAAAAATTAACCCCTTTGTTGTAAAATTACACTTGCGCAATGTCGCTCAAAATTCATTAATGACATGAACGCAATCATCCATGGGAAATGCCCTGATCCTGCCTGCAATTGCTGTATTCAAGTCACTGATTGTCTAATGTTGATTAAGGTACACTATGTCATTATCCCAAAGGTACATTCTGGAGGGTTTAAATCGGGTTAGTTTGGCTACCGCTCGGTTTCAAACCTCGTACTGTAATGAGTCAATCTCCGAATTTGACAACTTTTTTTGAAATTGCACAAAAGTCAGACCATTTGAGCTATACAATTGTCACTTTCTGGAAGGGTCATGCATGCATAGGCTGAAGTTTATGTCCCCTATATATGAAGTGATTCGGTCAGCAAATGTAGTAAGTTATTAAAAATGTTGTGGGTTGCATTTTTTGGGGGTCACCCTGCTACAATATAATAATCAAGTACCTCAACTTTTTGGGGTCACCCTGCCACAATATAATAATCAAGTACCTCAACATTGTTCCTTGTATTTTGCCATCTGGCGTTTCCACAGCACGTTGTGATGTTAACCTTGCCTTCTTCAGGACAGTGGTAAGGAATGGAATTTAGCAGCACTTTGTAGTACAGGGTGAAAGTCAATACTAACAGTGATGACATCCGAAGAAAGACACACCTGGAATCATGAAAAACATTAATCAAAATTAGCGCTCAGTGCAACGCTGAGACAAACAGTCTACCCAGGATGGATAACATGCACACAATGAACACCTGAAAGCGACAATGATAGAAACATCACCATGAACATCAACACTTGCCTAAGTTCTCCCTTGAAAAGCTGACCAGCATCTTTCTGTATATATACATACAGATCTGATTGTAAGTATTCATGCAGAAATATGTTAGCTAACACATCCAAAGGCCAAGGCAAGCTAAATATTTCTTTCTGCTGTGAAACCCTGGCATAAAGGTGACTAAGCTGAAGCTGAGCATTTCAAAAGAGTTAATCCATCCTACTCCTCCTGCACCGGGATTTCCCTTTCCAAGCAACATCAGGAAGTGAAAATAATAATGGCTCGCTCTCTCTCCCTCTCTCTGGTCTGGTCTGGTCTGGTCTGGTCTGGTCTGGTCTGGTCTCTCTCTCTCTCTCTCTCTCTCTCTCTCTCTCTCTCTCTCTCTCTCTCTCTCTCTCTCTCTCGCTCCCTCTCTCTCTAAATCAAATAAAGGCGTACTCCTTCACAAAATCCTTTCCGACCGTGCACCGGCACGTGCTTTCATTACAAAATTTAAAACCAAACCAAACCAAAAATTCAATGTCCCCATTCCACGGATAGATCTCTTTAAATCAAGTTTAGCTTATTCTGGCAGCGTTTTGTAGAATTCTCTCCCGGAAACAGTTCGAGTCCCAACGAGTCTCAATACTTTTAAAAAACACCTCTCATTACATTTAATGTCATACATGTATTACGAAAAGTCACAGTGATGGAAGACTTCGTTTTTGATTTATTTTCATATAGCTCATATTTGTCCACATATATAGCATCAGTATTATCGCATTTTTACTGATCACATGACAAAAACAGCTGTTGTCATTGGTCAACTAGGAACTGTATATCAATTGATATCGCGCAGGAAGTTCCCAGTGAATTTGATATCGCGCAGGAAGTAGTTTATCAATTTTAATTTTGAAGAAAAAAATCTCACCTGAAGGAAACAAATGTCTCCCATTTTTTAAAATCACAAATTTATAAAAGGAAAGTAATTGCATCAGATAGTTAAGCTGTACAATGAATAAAAACAAACTTTTCCCTCCCAGCTTTAACACTAACAGAGAAGTAGTAGAAAAGAATGTTACACTCTTACCGACTGAGGTGGGGGGTGGAACAGCCATAAACAAAGCTGACCTTGAAAGTACCAGTACTCAGAAAACTGTGAGATCTCTTGCAGTGTTTCAGCGCACATCACTCACAAAAAGGGAGGAAATGAGCAGCCGATTTAAACAGTTCGCACCTGCATGAACCATCGTCCACCCTTCTTAGTCGTAGCCATACAACACAGTCACAACGCTGTCAAAGGACGCCATTTGGGATGTGTCGTCTGCACTCAGCGGGACTGAGATTCGACAACATAATATTATGCAGTCCGTCGACACCAACAAATACCTGGAAGCTTTCTTGGACACAGAAAATGAGCCAGAGGACTTCACTGTTACTGCCTGGCGCACTTCAGTTCCTGCCATCGTTCAGAATTGCCAAATCGCACAGTCAAAATGTCTACGACTGATGAAGTAACTGGGACATTCTTCGCTGTTCCTTACAACTCCACTGAACTTGTTAGCCTTTGTTTGTGATCTGTTTCAACCGAATATTTTTTTTCTTTTTTCATTTTAAATGCCTTATTTTGTCTGAGTCTTGAGAAAAAGAAACAGTTACTGAAAAATAAAAGTATGAGCAGCAAAGTTGCGAAAGCATGAAAAGACAATCCAACATTTCCAACATTAGATACATGGCAGAAGCCTCCCTTGCGTTTGTCCGACTTCTTGAGACTCGGGTTAATGGTTCCTAGTAACTGTTCCGAAATCGAATGCGATAAAATCGTTATCGTTAGATTTATTTTTTATTTATCTTATTTTATTTTATTTTATGCAATTCATAGGGGTTTGCCCTTTGCGCCTCCGTCTCATTGGGCCCCCGTCTCATTGGGCCCCCGTCTCATTGGGCCCCCGTCTCATTGGGCCCCCGTCTCATTGGGCCCCCACACTTTTTTGTAGCAATAACAAAACGTGTCATTGGGCCCCCGTCTCTTTAGGCCCCTGTCTCATTGGGCCCCCGTCTCATTGGGTCTCCGTCTCATTGGGCCCCCACACTTTTTGTAGCAATAACAAAACGTGTCATTGGGCCCCCGTCTCTTTGGGCCCCCAGCATAATAAACAAGACTGAACGGTATATTCTGTATTTCAGCAATGCAAAGGTACAACCCCTCCACGTTAAAGGCACAGTAAGCAGTAAACCATCACAGACCCTCCCTCGGCCATCCCATCTCTAACCCTGAACCCACCACCTAATTCACGCACACCAGTCTTTCTGTCCAAACAATGGCGCCTGCAAAACATGGGGCACACGTCATCAGTTTCCCTGCATACTCAAAAACAGGTGACGTGTTTGTTTCCGTTGGATAATTATAGCCGTGACGAAATATATTTATCTTCCTGACGTGTTTTTCAAGCACAAATTTAAACAAGAAGGGCAAAGCCCATACGACTCACATGCTTGACCTCAAATAACTAAACCTAGCAATGACATCATACACTAAGAACTGCTTTAAACATTTTTCCTACCCAAGGTCAAGGTCATCCAAGGTCATGCAACACAAAGCTGTTAATTCAAGACATAGGAAGTACAATGGTGCTTATTGGCCCTTTCTACCATGAGATATGGTCACTTTTAGTGGTTCACTACCTTATTTTGGTCACATTTCATAAGGGTCAAAGTGACCTTGACCTTGATCATATGTGACCAAATGTGTCTCATGATGAAAGCATAACATGTGCTCCACATAATTTTTAAGTTTGAAACAGTTATCTTCCATAGTTCAGGGTCAAGGTCACTTCAAAATATGTATACAATCCAACTTTGAAGAGCTCCTGTGACCTTGACCTTGAAGCAAGGTAAACCAAACTGGTATCAAAAGATGGGGCTTACTTTGCCCTATATATCATATATAGGTGAGGTATTCAATCTCAAAAACTTCAGAGAAAATGGGGAAAATGTGAAAAATAGCTGTTTTTTAGACAACATTTATGGCCCCTGCGACCTTGACCTTGAAGCAAGGTCAAGATGCTATGTATGTTTTTTGGGGCCTTGTCATCATACACCATCTTGCCAAATTTGGTACTGATAGACTGAATAGTATCCAAGAAATATCCAACGTTAAAGTTTTCCGGACGGCTGGCCGGCCGGACGGCCGGCCGGCCGGCCGGACGGACGGACGACTCGGGTGAGTACATAGACTCACTTTTGCTTCGCATGTGAGTCAAAAATGTCTCTCCGACAATGTTTAGAGTTTGGCTTATCTGTCATAAACACGTTTGAGATGTCCGTGTTTGAGTTAGCTATTTTTTGACAGAGTTTGGCTTATCCAAATTATAAATAGTCTTACAAAGAGGGGGTCTCGCGGGGAATTGATTTTGATTTCAGATATCCGAGTTTTTTGTGTTTCGTTTAGGCGAGTGCGGCTGTACATACATTTACGCAATCCAGTAATGGGATGTAGACGCAGCTCATTACTTTAGATTATTTCAATTCGTCAGCTTTCGACGGACTGGTAATATTCACAAGAGTGGTTAGCGCATCGGGCTGCGGGCCGGGAGGTCGTGGGTTCGAATCCCATCAGGGTCATGTGGGTTTTTTGGGCTACGGTCGGCTCCTACCCAGAGTGGAAGTGCAATGGTTCCTATGGGAAGGCTGGAATCACACAGCCGAGTGTCATTCACTTAACGAATGCGACTTTGAGGGTGCTCAGGTTCTGTTTACCTGACCAACACCGCAGGTGCGGCAGTTCTCGGGCCTGGTTGACACCGGGATATATTATGACAGTAAGCGTAGAGTGCTGCCCTGTCACGTAGTCTCAAACCAAATTGAAAATCCATAGCATCATCATTATAATCATCCTCATCTCATTAATCATCCAAAATTATAAAATGTCCTTGCTCTTGTGGCCCTTCATGCCCGGAGCTCTCATGGTGACCTTGGTCTCATTGTTCCTGTTCCATCCTTCCCTGAATAGTACTTCTGCTGTCAGTCTTCAACGTGTGACGTTCTGGGGGGTCGACGGAGGGACGTGGTGGCGGTCTGCTCTCTGGAGGGGACGCTCACTTAGTCTGGCTCCGCGACTTAGCAGTCAATGTCGTTAGTAGGGGGCATAGTAGGTAGTGGGCTGAGTCCGTTAGCTCGGGACAGACCCACTACTGAACACCGTCGAAGTGACTCAGCAGAAGTGCAGTGTCAACTTCCGAGGGTAGCCTACCGCAACGACCCGACATCCCTCCCTGGAGCGTCTGTAAAATCGACAGGTCTGGCAGCGGAACGAAATTCAGATGTGGATGGAGCAGCGAATGCAGGGATGAGGCGGCGTGAGAGAACACCGGAACAAGGAACAGGTGTAAGGACAACAAAAAAAAAATTTTAAATAAAAAAATTTAAAAAAATTTTAAAAAATACTCACAAGAAGGCCGGCATGCCTAAATCCCCCTTTGACCTTTAAATGACATTGACCCTGAAAGGTAATAATATCTAGACTTGGGGGCCCAACGAGACGGGGGCCCAATGAGACGGGGACCCAACGAGACGGGGGCCCAACGACACGGGGGCCCAACAAGACGGGGGCCCAATGAGACGGGGGCCCAATGAGACGGGGGCCAAATGAGACGGGGGCTCAAAGACATCTTGGCAATTCATATCGCGCACATAACTCAACCATGGATTCAAAGCGCAGGGATTTATTTATGCTGTGTGAGATGGAATTTTTTACACAATATATCACGCATTCACGTCGGCCAGCAAACCTCAAGCCTATTAGGGTGAGCATTCACCTTTCACGGCCTATTATTCCAAGTCACACAGGTATTTGGTGGACATTTTTATCTATGCCTATACAATTTTGCCAGGAAAGACCCTTTTGTCAATCGTGGGATCTTTAACGTGCACACCCCAATGTAGTGTACACGAAGGGACCTCGGTTTTTCGTCTCATCCGAAAGACTAGCACTTGAACCCACCACCTAGGTTAGGAAAGGGGGGAGAAAATTGCTAACGCCCTGACCCAGGGTTGAACTCGCAACCTCTCGTTTCCGAGGCAAGTGCGTTTACCACTCGACCACCCAGACCAGGTTTGATTGTGATATCAACATTTATCCTACACACGTGAGAGAGACACTCGTGAAATAATAACCGTTCAAATCACACGCATGTATATCATGTAAATGAGGTCATATCAAGCAAGTCTGGCAGGGACCTGTTTTTCCACTGCTTATGATGCCAAAGTCACCGAGACGAACGTCTTTATAGAAAAAATATTGCGCTCGCTAATTACCCTCGATGAATTTTTAGATCTAACATGTCACGCCACACTTTCAGAGTGACGTTTGTTTACTTTGACGTAATAGATTGCACGAGGTTTTAGAAGAGATCGAGGTTCCAAAACAAGCGTCTTCAATATAACTGCCTCGACTGCAGGACATTTTCAGTAAAATACACGTAAGTACAGTATGTAGGATAATGTAGAGATTCTTATTAATCTCTCTTTCTACAAGTACTTACCAGTTCCATTTAACTTTGCATACCATGCTAATTATTCAGTAAAAAACTTTATACCATCAAGGTTATACCTCTATGTGGAATAGCCCGGTAATTGTGCTATCCCCTATAGCCCGGGCGTTTCCCGCCAAAAGGGCAGGCGCCTCTACACGCCTATAGCCCGGCGACGTCATAGTGACGTCATAGCGGTGTAACCTGCGCATGCGCCAACGGCAAGCTGATCATAAAACTCAGGTCCCATGACCCCAAAACCAAGGTCTGATTAAGGGGAGGTCGGGAGGGAGTCTTTGTTAAATGGAACTGGTAAGTACTTGTAGAAAGAGAGATTAATAAGAATCTCTACATTCTACTACGTTCTTACCAGTTCCATTTAACTTTGCACGAATACCATCCTGGAAGGTGGGAAATCAGACTGAAGAAAATAAAGCAACTACAGCCTAAAAACCCGTGCTAGATCGATAGCTATCTTCATTGGCACAAAAGATAGCTATTGTAATCCTTAAGGCAGAACGTAGTACTAAAAAGATACCCAGTACGTACCTATAAGGAAGTTGCTGCCTGTGCTACCACCACTTTGTCTATCCCAAAGGTGTTGTCGGTCCGGAGGGAAGAGTAGTGTCTGAGGTAGAAACTGGTGAAGGTAGATTCGCTTCTCCAGTAGGCAGCGCTCATGATCTGGGCCAAGCTGACTCCCCTAACCAGGGCCAAGGAAGTGCTGATAGCTCTGATCTCGTGAGCGCGCAGTGTGTGCACGATGGGAGTGTCAGTCTTCTCGTAACAGAATTTAACACAAGAGGTTAACCACCGCGCTATCGTTCCCACAGCGATATCCTTGCTATATAGCCGGTTGAGCGAAATGAAAAGTCTTCGTTTAGTGCCACGGAAAGGTTCGGTCCTTTTAAGGTAAACCTTGAGAGCTCTAACAGGACACAACAAAAGATCATCATCATCAGAGGATAACCAGTTATTCAAGGCAGGGATCTTGATAACCGGAGAAAAGGAGTCGGAACTCTGATTCTTCACTCGGAATTCCGGTAGAAAGCAGATAGACACCGAGTCGGGATTCTGCTCTTTGCCGAAGGCGATGTCTCCTCCTAAACCGCTGAGTGCGTGGATGCCGCTGACGCGTCTGGAGGAGGCCAAAGCTATCAGGAACACCGTCTTCCAAGTGAGCAAAGTTAACGAGATGTTTTCCAAGGGTTCGAAGAACGAGCCTCTGAGTACCTTGAGTACTAGGAAAACGTCCCATTGAGGGAAGACGTTGGGTTTCAAGACAGATACGTTCTTAATCCCGTCTAGGAGGTTCCTGATGAGGGGAGTGTCAGAAAGGTGAACAGGGTACTTCCCAGTGGAGGCTGAGATAGTATTGGTGATAGCCGATCAGTTTTTTTTTTACCCTTTCTATTTTTCCTGACCGATTTTAGTTGAGTTTTTTGCGAGAGAATGTTTGGATCAAAATGGCTGACTTGGATTGTTCATCTTCATCATCTTCATCATCTTTTCATGGATTCGACCGCGCTGACATTCGGAACTTCGGCAACCCTGCTGATGTGTTAGGCCTAGCAGATTCAGGTCAAAGTGACATTTCTGTGTCAAGTGTGCACACTGCCGATTTATCTGACTTTTCATCCGGAATTTCGGACATTCCATTGAGTAGCAGCGACGATGACATTGACAGTGATGCAGAGTGGACGGACACGATCGATGACTGGAGTGAAGATGAGTTTTCTGGGAGTGTTGGTCCTAGAATCCCCCTTCCCTTGACTGCAGCCCCCATTGACTACTTCCAACAACTCTTTCCCGATCGATTGTTCGCTGATATTCGCGACGAGACCATCCGGTATGCCAGGCAGAAAGGCGATGCAACTTTCGATACATCAGTGGCGGAGCTCAAGGCCTACATGGGGATTTTATTTCTCATGGGGTGATTGGTCATTACCCAACTACAGGTGCTATTGGAGTAGTAGAAAAGAACTGAGACAGCCTGTGATTGCTGATGTGATGAGTCGCAATCGATATGAGATGCTGACCTTATGTGCATTGTCCAAAGTTCTCACTCGTCTCACTCTGGTGTTGTAAAAATTCTCTCTTGTCTAACTATCTTTTGCATGAAATTTTATCTTTGTTCGTCTTCACTTTTCTAAATGTTGTGTGTAATAAACAGATTGCAAAGGAAGTTGCAACTGGCAAGCACAACAAAAACCTGGAGAATTCGCAAACTTTGGAGCATTTTCGTAATCAACATCTGACGCCCGCTTGCGCCTAAAATCCTGACAAAATATTAAAAGCAAATAACAAAGCGTCCATGCGAAAAGGCTTACAATATATGTGACAGTTGAAAGAAGTCAGTAGAAGTGCAGGTTTACATAAACACTGTTGTGTGTGTGTGTGTGTGTGTGTTTTTATTTTTTATTTTTTTTATGAATGTGACAGTTGATATTTGACAGTTGATATTTGACAGTTAAAACAAGTCAGTAGAAGTGCAGGTTTACACATAAACACTGTTGTGTGTGTGTGTGTGTGTGTGTTTTTATTTTTTTTTAATTTTTTTTTTTATGAATGTGACAGTTGATATTTGACAGTTGATATTTGACAGTTAAAACAAGTCAGTAGAAGTGCAGGTTTACACATAAACACTGTTGTGTGTGTGTGTGTGTGTGTTTTTTTGTTTTTTTTTGTTTTTGTTTTTTAATGTGACAGTTGATATGTGACAGTTGAAACAAGTGAGAAAAAAAAGTGAATAAACACTGTCGTGTGTGTGTGTGTGTGTGTGTTTTTTTTTTGGTGTTTTTTTTTAGGGTGACAGTTGACATGTGACAGTTGATATGTGACAGTTGAAACAAGTGAGTAAAAGTGCAGGTTTACATAAACAATGGAATGTTCTGTTTGTTTGTCATGAATACAAAGAATGAAACACCTTGGTTTGGTTTTGACTCTTTATTTTTAAACTGTCACCTGTAATTAATACACTTAACGGCTTTTTACAACTAAGGTTAATCTTCAAAAATGTCTAAACTTCCAATTAACATAATCAGCATTCATATTTGAACATCTAAAAAAAATTTGGATTGAAACCATTCACAAACAAAAAAGAAATGATTTATTTACTGAACCACCTCTGTTTTACACAATTTAGTCAGAAAATAACAGGATCAGGGAAGAGAAAGCTTCAAAGTCTTATAGGACACTTAGAGTTAAAATGAACGTGTTCAGGGCTGAAAGGTCGAGGACAGGACGGAAGCCCCCCGACTTCTTGGGTACCGTGAATAGGTGGGCGTAGAAGCCCGGGCGTGTCACGTCCGCAAGGCGTATGGCTCCCTTCTCCAACAGATTGGCAACTTCCAGAGAAAGAACGGAGAACTTGGTCTGGTTCTTGGGAGCTCCAAAGCTGATAGGAAAAGGGGATAGAGGAGGAGGGGAAGTGAACTGAATCTGATACCCCGATCGCACGATCCTGAGTACGTGACCGTTGTCCACTGACCGCAACCACTCGTCTAAGTGGCGGTGCAGGGAGCCCGCAGCAGGGTCCGGTACGTGCTGACAGGGGCGATCGGGGCTCACTGAAAAGACTGTTTCTTGGTAGAAGCAGTCTTAGTGTGAGAGGACTGGGAGTGCTTGGAGCCCTGTCTCTTGCTCTTCCTCTTACCCTTGGAATTCTGTTGTGACACAGAATGAGGTGCAACAGAGTGTTGCTGGGTGCCGGGAGTGGTATGAGAACCAGCAGAAGACTTGTTTTTCTTAGTCTTCTGCTTTGATCTCCGAGAGCTGGGCTGACCCCCTTGAAAGCCCTGGCGGATGGAACGAAGGTAGGACTCAGCCTTCGCGTCCTCGATTGTCTTGTCCGCCAGTACTTTCACGAGGTTGGCCTCGAAAAGCGAGTCCCGCGCGAGAGGAGAGTTGCGTAGGACGCGCACCTCCTGAGGTTTGAATATTGAAGAAGCCAGGAAGTGGTCCCGGAACAGGGCCTCTGACTGCACCCTAAGGTTGACAGTGCGGCTGATCTGGTTGCTAAGCTGCAAACCGAGTAGCGCGAATGTACTGCCAACCAGGGTCGTGTCGATGGGCTGCGTGTGAAACTGAAAGGTACGGGCGTCCCTCCGAACCGAGTGAGTACCAAGTATGTCGAAGAGGAGTTTCTGTAGTGACATAGCGGTCGAAAGACCTTGAACGACCTGGGAGAGAGAGGTCTGTATGTCTTGAAAGGTCTTGGTGGTGAGGTTGATACCTGACACCGGGACGGCTTTCCTGGAATCAGGAATCATGTTCAAATCCGAGGCCGCGGGTCGGCTGCAAGTGCAAGGCATGAAGGGTAACAGTTCTGGCAGAATGTCCAGAGGTGCCTTAACCTCGAAAGGCACGAAAGACCCAGCCTCTCGGGCACGTTGGAACGTGGGGACCTCGTTCCTGACAGGGGCGTCTGACACCTTACGGTTGTTGAGAGGCCCTGAGGAACGCAGAATCTTTTCGCTGTCCTCTAGAGAGGCGGCAAGAATAGGGTGAGGGCTGAACCCGAGTTTGGCAGAGTGCTGTTCAAAATTGCCTAAGCCACTTCTGTCAGCTTGAAGCTGACGCGCCTCAAGAGAGAGAAACGATTTCTCGACTATGAAGTCCGAGAAGGGTCTCAGAGCGGCTAAGAGTTGTTGATGGTGGGTGATACCCTCCGACTCGTCCGGTGCGATGTCCCGAGTGACCCTTCCCCCCGGTTTGTTTCCACTACCACCGGCTAGGGTAGTGGAGGAGGGTAAGGGGTGAGAAGGGTGAAGCTTCTCGACCAAGGTCAAAATCAGGTCATCCCGGAAAGAATTGAGAATAGGTCCCAAAGACCGGGTGGTCACGACGTCAGGGTCGTTCAGTACCGGTCGTGTTGTGTCCTCGGGAGACGGGTCGTGTTGTGGGACACGGGCCGTCTGGGAAGAGCGGGGGAGTTGAAGGGTGTGTGCCTGAAAAGGCCGCGGCCCTATGGGAATTCCTGTGCCGGGAAAGCCCGTATAACTGAGCCCGCTCTCCATGGGATCTTCTGAATCTTCCTCACTAGAGGAAGAGACGTCCGAAAACACCGAGGTGCCCGCTCTGTTCAGTGAGACTCCACGTATTGACCTAGGACCTGTCCTTGAGTAGGTAAGTTCCTGGGTGCCCCTGTCTCGCTCAATGGCTGACCATGAGAAAAACTCGGGTCAGGATGTTGAAGTGCTGATGGAGCTGGGCCGGAAGAGGTAGTGTGTTGATCAAGGTACTCAGTCTCCTTCAACTCATCCACCAGCTTCAACAGCACCGCTAGTCTCTCCTGAGAGATCGGAGCGGTTTGAGCAAGGCTCGAAACCGGCTCTCTCTGAGAGGAAGAGGGGTGCTGTTCATCCGAATACCCTCCCGACGTTGGTTCAATCCTATGTCCGCTAATTCTAAAGGTAGAGGCAGGCCTCCGATCCCAGGCCTGCTCTCCACCTCTAAAACCTGCGCCCGAGTCACTAAGTCCGGTACCGTAGGAAGTTTCGGTACGTGGACCGTAACCGGTGGGGCTCGGACCGCCAAGTCCGAGCGACGCGGAAAGAACACGAGAACTGGGCTTCAGTGAAGACCCGTGTCTCTCAACGTGGGTGGTGCCGGGACCGTGGGTACCAAACGCTACCCTCAGGGGGTAGGTTCGCTCGTCCAGGGTGGCGACAGCCCTTTCGCCGGTGCCCGGTTTGGCCTGCCGGGCGTGGCTACTGGGTGCTGCGCCGCCACCGCTCCGGGGCGACCGGGCTAGGGTCTCCCCGTGAGCGGACCTAACATCAACCCGGGCGTTGATGCCCGGAGGCAAGACAACATGGCCGTCGGTTGCTCTCCCCGCAATGGAGGAAGGCAACCGTTCGGCCCCGGGGACGAAAGGGGTGCCGCCATTCTCGGTATGAGCCAAACCTGCAGCTGGCCGCTCCAGGTCTGTGCCCCGCGAGAAAGCGGCGTGTTGCCCTGCGTATTGCGTGAACGGTGCTTCCTCCATAGTGGGGGAAGCATCGTCCTGTACACACGCCAGGGAGCAACCACTCACCTCATCATGTTTGCCGCCCGGACAAACTTTCAGAGGTGAGGGGCCCGAAACGTTCAAAGCTGCCCCTGGGGAGGCTATCGGCAGAAAAGCGAACCCAGGGGGAGGGCTGGTCAGTGCATCTTCGCGCACTCCGATATAATCTCGGAGTGCGGAATCCGCGGTAGACTCGCCCGGTTGAACGGTGGACGGGGCACCGTCATTTCCCGCCCCGAGAGGGTTGGGGTCCGACAGGCCATGTGCCCCGTCGCGTGTTCCGGGCCCAGTAAGGTACTTGTTAGCCCTGTTCAGTTCGGCACTAAACATGGACTCAAGAACCTGTCTCTGGGAGAGATCGCCCGGTGCAGGACGAGAGACCTTGGTCCTCTTCCGTGACCGGTCGGTCTTCCCAGAGACCGTGGTTCTATCTCCCCCAGACTCCGGAAGGGAGGGGGGAGCAGAACCTTTACGCTTATGCGAGCGCTGCTTGGGCGCATCAGGGTTGTTTCTAGTAAACTTGCCTGTGTGCCCCGAGCGCTGCGCATAGCGGTAATTCGGGCTCCCAGACTGCTCTCGCGAGGACAAGCGCTGAGAAGAGGAAACCCCTTCTAAGCCCCCGGCCTGTTGGTCGCTCATCGTGGGAGCTGAATGAATTAACTAAAGTGCTGATTCACTCAAGAGAATTATATGAGAGAAAATATCTCCTGGTTAACTCTAAAAGCCCCGAAAGGGGAAATTAATTTATCTACCGAAACAAAAGTTAAGGAAGACAATAAAAGAGAAAACAGAAGGAGACACTATTCTAAATGACCTACGAACAATAAGGCAAGTTAGAACTCTCAAGGCTTTCTTACAAATTAGATCTAGATCTAAATAGAAAACCGGTTAAACAACAAGATGGCTGAAAAGAAGCGTATAGAATATCTTTGTCTTCGTTTTTGAAAAGTAAGAAAATTTCAAACACTTCCCTTCATACGACGACACTGTCCGACCCAACGAAGAAGAGGCTTCAAACTGGTGAGGGCAGCGTCTCAAAAGTCCCACACATCAGTAACTGAACGAAAATCTTTCCTTTATTAGCGAAGGCCACTGAATACACGTCTGCTGTGCTTGTCAGTAAGAGTTTTATGATCAGCTTGCCGTTGGAGCATGCGCAGGTTACACCGCTATGACGTCACTATGACGTTGCCGGGCTATAGGCGTGTAGAGGCGCCTGCCCCTTTTGGTGGGAAACGCCCGGGCTATAGGGGATAGCACACTTACCGGGCTATTCCACATAGAGGTATAACCTTGATGGTATAAAGTTTTTTACTGAATAATTAGCATGGTATGCAAAGTTAAATGGAACTGGTATGAACGTAGTAGAAACAGAATACTACATGGCTTGCTGTGTCGTACCAGATTTACACTCGTTGCTTTTTCAAATAGTGAACAGCTCGCTTTCGCTCGCAGTTCAATATTTAAACAAGAGGCGAAGCCTTCAAGGCTCCCGTCAGAAATCGACAAACAGTAACACAAACTCAATCACTCTGTCATACATACAAAACACACACTCATACGCACATAGACAGACGGACACACACACCTTTACAAACAAACACACATACACACACAAACATACACACAAACTCATGCACACACACACACACACACACACACACACACACACACACACACACACACACTGAAACACATACACACACACTCTCTCTCTCAGTCTCTCTTTCTTACACACGCACACACACACACACACACACACACACACACACACACACACACACACTCACACACACACACACACACACACACACACACGAGTTCACATACACAAACAGTAACAATAACAATGTGCACAAAATGAACACACACACCGCGCGAGAGAGAAAGACTACAGGGAGGCATGACGTCATCAGTGATGCATTAATTGACGTCAAACACTTTTGACCAAGACGTAATCTTCTTATGCGAACTTTATCCGTAGACTCGGAAATGTTAAAGTTTCTATCACACACGCACGCACGCACACACGCACGCACAGACAGACAAAGTTTAGCATCGCATAGGCTACACTTACGTGAGCCAAAAAACAACTCGTGTAAATTTGGTACGACACAGAAAGCCATGTAGTATTCTCTATTTATCAGTCTGAATGTCTCGAAAGGCTCGATGTGATATAATTTTAGCTTTTTCGACATTCAGACTGATAAATGTTGATATCACAGTCAAATCAAACGATAACTGTTTCATCATGTTAAAACTCAGTTTGATAACACATTCTAATTTTGTTTAAAACATGTTCCGTAAATTCCCAATTCTGAACATGACATAAGAGTTCGTGTAAAGCCTGCAATGTGTACCTAGTCCTCATAGTCCTGTAAATTGTTTTTCTGCCTTTTTTTAAAATGTTTAGTTTTATGTTTATCTGTTGTAAATGATTTACATGTCTATATACATGTATATACGATTACAGTAGTCCCTCTCTGGGCGAGGGCTAGTTGAAAAGAAGCTAATTTGTATTGCTTATGCCACAACCCTTGTAAAATTTGATTTGATTTGATTTGATCTCTCTCTCTCTCTCTCTCTCTCTCTCTCTCTCTCTCTCTCTCTCTCTCTCTCTATCTCTCTCTCTCTCTCTCTCCCTCTCTCCCCCTCTCTCTCTCTCACACACACAAACACACATCCTGCAAGGACTGCAGGCCATCCATTTCCTATCTCCGAAGACACCTCACACCCCTCCCTCTCCACCACTCGACCCCCTCCAATTACCCTTCTTTTCCCCCACCCACCCCTCCAACAGGTGCTTTTTTCAGCGCTTCCAGTCCATGACAAGCTGACCTCATGAGGGTGATCTTGAGCGCGAAGGCAGGCCAGTAGTCCTCAAAGGCCACCAGTACGGTGAAGATCTCAGGGATGACGAAGTTGAGGAAAGTGATGGTCATAGAGGGCAGGAACTGGATGATGAGCTGCAGCACATCATCCTCTGCTTGCAGCTGTCAACAGTAACATTTTAGGATAAAATAAGTGCATGAAAAAAACCCAGATTGTTTATGTAAAGAAAGCTGACAGGTATGGATGGTTTTGTTAGTTTGTATTTATTTATTTATTTATTAAGGAGATTTCTATAGCGCATAACTAAAAGCACTATGCGCTTTACAATATCACTAGGTATAAGCACACGTAAACATACTCTGATTAAATAGTTTGTATGTTTATGAGCATCCTTCTTTTTGTTGTTGTTGCTTTGTTGGGTGGTTTTTATACATTTTTTTTATATTTTTTATATTTTTGATTTTTTGTTGATGCTGGATTTGGGTTGCAGACACTGCCTCCCTTTCAATTTATTCACTGGGAATTAATTTGATCATGTACCATATCCCTACACAGAAAAGATGTAACCAACTACATTTGTATATCATACAATGAAACAGCATACCAAAATATTTGTATGTGCATGGATGCATACATTTGAGTACACACACACATACACACACACACACACGCACCCACGCACACACACGCACGCACACACGCACACACACACACAAACACACTGTGACACACACACAAAACAGACTATACTTAAACCTCCAACAGCTGGTCCGTGGTGAAGTAGATGAGGTAGCTAGTTCCTGCCAGGATGGACATAACCACAAAGTTGATTGCCACCCGCAAAACAAACAACGCCAACTTTTGACCGTTGGTGCGATTCTGTCGCTGCAGGCGTTTGCTTTGTTCTTCAAGATCAGCCTGCACATTTTAATATGTATTATGTTTTGAGTATCATAGTGATCAGAAGCTTATCATACTAGAAGTATGTATCTATTATTCAGCAAATAAACAACAGTTCTCATCAACAAATGACGAAATAAACCAAGCTCGCCAACCACAAAAGCCGGCAAGCAACGGCTTATACCACTTTAATCTAAGTCAGCCGAGATGACCAACAACAAAAATGGCGACAACACAAAAATACTGAAAACGCACAAGTCCGAACGGACAGAAAATTTCAGCAAATAAACAACAGTTATCGTCGACAAACGATGAAATAACCAAGCCCGCCAACCACAAAAGCTGGCAAGCAACGGCTTAAAATCACTTTTATCTAAGTCAGCCAAGTTGACAACAACCAAGATGGCGACAAGACAAAACAGCTACTGAAAAACACAAGTCCAAAATGGACAGAAATTCAGTAACCACAAGCAAAAATTCCAGTCAAATAATCAACAAGGAACGAGCTCACCAACTGCAGGAGTCAGCAAGCAGAAAGACATGTAACGTGGCGGCAGGTGTCAAACACACCAGAGTCAGCCACGGGAGCGAAGAAACAGACAACCTTCTCTCAAGAAGCTGTAAAGTCGTATGATTATAGCCACGTGGTGATGGAGAATGTGACGTGGTACATACCAAGGGGAGGTAACTCACAGAGTACCTGCTCGTTGCCAGGGCTATTTTTAGCCTTTTTTGGTGATGGGGTTGCTTCCCTTTAAAAATGTTAGACGGGTAAGCGTTTACAGAACCTAGCATCTCAGACTGTGTCAATGCTATATGTGATTCGGAGTAAGAATATGTAATTTAATAACCCTATGCTCCCGGTCACTTCGTATAAGTTTGGAAAGCAATATGAAGTGGCGATAATTTCAAGCGTGACCGACATTATTGATACGAAATGCATTGACCAATCGCCGAAAAGCGCTGACGTCATTGCATGAAAAATACCCCAAATCCTCTATGACATACTAAGGAGTTAGTTCAGGAGAACGACGATCTATGGATGGTTTATTAATAAAGGGAAGCAAGCGGTTAAAAACGGGCGTCGATAGAGCCAATGAACAGGGATGGGAACTTGTAGTATTTCCTTCACTTCTGTAGTGATATTAAATTCTAAATACATAGGCATGCTGCACCTGTTGACAAAAAACCAATGTACTTTGCTTGTCAAGGGGTGGCTTTAAAATTCCTGATCAAGGAACCAATGTACTTTGCTTGTCAAGGGGTGGCCTTAAAATTCCTGATCAAGGAAGTTTCTCTGACAGAATATGAAAAGCCCTTAGTGCCTATACTGGTACCAGTGCCAGTAAACACTGACAGAAAAACATAAAATAAAGATTTACCCATGCCCAACAGACAAGAACTCTCTTTACACTTATGTACAATGTACCCTTCTCCCTTTCAAATCCCTGTTAATTCTGAAACTAAATGGTGCAAATTAACTTCCATTATTTATAGAACTCTAACAACCTTGAACTCTTGAAAGAGGATGCTCTTTTTGCTCTTGGCTGTCTTCTCATCAAAGATGCAGTAGTCCCAGCCACACAACACGCTGTTGGTAAAATGAATCGAGGAATGTTCTTGGTCGTCCATCACTGTTTCCTTGATACTGTGACTGGAACTGAACAAACACACAAGTCAAAACAGCTCTTTAAGCAATTGGTCCATTTTTCCACTTTTCAAAGGGCATTTGATTTTATGGACAGTATTACCTATGAGGATTCAACACCTCTGTGACCAGCAAAAAGTGACTTATACATTGCAGGTGTCCCTTTCATGACAAGAATATCTTGGTTAATAATGTAGGCAAATGGACAAGAAATTTGGTTTAAAGCTGACTCATTGGGAGATGTTGTCTCACTGGAAATGAAGAAGGTTGACAAACATTTCATGGAAGCTTCTTTTTTATGTGCAGTATCAATTGTTACAGTCCTACCGTGCCGTGAGAAAGTCGAGTGATGAAGACAAAACACATTGGTTTCTATTTAAAAACAAAATAAACAAGTGTTGACCTTAACGGGTCAAGAAATCCGCCCCATAGTTACACGGGGATGGGACATGGATACCTTCTCTGGGTCTGCACAAACAATTGACCCGTGTTCTACCCGGGCCGGATTCCAATCTGTGACCTTAAGTCACGCAAAACTGTTTCAAATCATACAGAGAGAGAGAGAGAGAGAGAGAGAGAGAGAGAGAGAGAGAGAGAGAGAGAGAGAGAGAGAGAGAGAGAGAGAGAGAGAGAGAGAGAGAGAGAGAGAGAGAGAGAGAGAGAGAGAGAGAGAGGAGGTATTACACACCGGTACGACCGAACTAAGGTATCAATAAATTACTGTTGTGCAGCGGGTTGAAAGAATACCCTATACCTCGGAGATATACCTTCACTCGGTCTCAACGACGTCACGTGACGTGTTATATGGTGGAAGAGAATGCTGTCGCTTATTTTCCACCCTCAGTTCGGTAAGACTGAAACGATGCTCAGTCACGGAAAGAACTATCCAAACTTGCAAGCACAGCCGCGGTTGTCCTGTAAGTTCCCGATCCATGTTAAACCCTCATCCTCAAAAGGAAAATAAGCGACAGCATTCTCTTCCACCATATAACATGTCACGTGACGTCGTTGAGACCGAGTGAAGGTATATCTCCGAGGTATAGGGTATTCTTTCAACCCGCTGCACAACAGTAATTTAACGTTACCTTAGTTCGGTCGTACCGGTGTGCAATGGGTGGAGAGAGAGAGAGAGAGAGAGAGAGAGAGAGAGAGAGAGAGAGAGAGAGAGAGAGAGAGAGAGAGAGAGTAGTCACCGACAGAGAGGGGAAGATAAAAGAAATAAAGATATCTTCATTTTTCCAGTGGGGTATTTTGCAGGGTATTTCTGTTTGAGTTGATAAACAGAGTCAGGGGTTTAAAGTAGCATAAGTTCAAATTACACTCCAAAATCAAATGAGCAATGCAGAGGTCGGATTGACAGGTGCATGATTTAATCTCTAAAAATTGGTAGCTAAAGAGACACCGAAACATTGGTCATTGACCATGCACCTTATAAAAAGCTCATTGGTTGCAGATTGTTCATATGACATAAATAAATGTTATTCCAAATAATGTGATATTTTTTTTGCATTAAAATGAGATCTTTGTTTTCTAAGCCATATGATAGACATTGTTTAATACTATTTGTCAGAAAATGATGAGTTTTGCATCAGTATTTGTTCGAGCAAGACATAATTTGTGGCCAACGCATTTTCAGAAATTCCCATTCGCCCTTCCCCTTTTAGTTTAGATGTTTGAAAACCCAGACGTACGCGTTGACATACACGTTCACCTTAAATTGAAAACGTCTTTAAAAACAACTGAAACAAATTAAAAAATATATTATCTGACTAGTGTACACACCCATGCATTGTAAAAGCACCCATGCTTCAAGAATAAAGGTCCCAGGTCTCACTAGCACATTTCTTCAACGTCAATTAAGTGTTAGGTTGAGACGCACATCCTCATGTGAAACCTTTAATTTGTTGGTTTTTTCCCCTGGCTGGGTGCGTAAAGGCGTGTAAAGCTAATATCTTCCGTTTGACTACCGTTAGGAACCTATTTTTTTGCACACACCCTATGCCTCACAGTTCCAAGCTACTCACCAAATTTGAGCTCAATTGACACTACAGTACCAGAGATACAAGTCTAATCCGTAGACAAACAGAGAAACAAACAATCAGAGAAACAAACAAACAGAAAAACAAACAAACAAACAAACAGAGTGAAACCTATAAGCCGCTTTATTACATGACGGCGGATTAATAAAGATCCACTGTCAAAAGTCCTGAGCTGAGTGAGTGACAATTTGCAGAAAATTAAAGTGGACTCACTTGACCAGGATGAGAACAAAGCTGATGAGAAAGGTGATGCAGAGGGAAAGAAGGTAAGCCAGACCCATGTTGTAGTTGTAGTCGGTACCATCGGTGGTGAAGGTACGGTTGCGGTAATGGCCGTAGAACATAACGGTCTTCTCCATCCAGCCCTGTGGATGTAAGTATATACAGACTATTATATACCTGCAGTAACATAGCATATTCCGTGCAGGGTAATTATACAGGGTCAAACGTTTGCTTCAGAAAACAAGTAGTTTATTGAAAGCAAGGACAAACAGACATAGAAGTTGATGCCAGTCACTTAAAATAGTCATATTGATGAGAAATAAGAGCACATGCTCAATCTCTTATCTGTTCTTGGCACCGATTTACTTGGCTGACATGTTGTGAAAGCAAGGTTGCAACAACTAAATCATGCCAAATTCCAAAATCATCATCATAATCATCATCATCATCATCATCATCATCATCATTGTAACCACCACCGGGCTCACCACCTCGATCAATCACCACCACCATCACAACAACCACCAGCATCATCACAACCACCACCATCACAACTATGAAGGAACAAGAAGGGCAAAGCCCATACGACTCACATGCTTGACCTTGACATAGCAATGACATCATACACTAAGAACTGCTTTACACATTTTTCCTACCAAAATACATGTGACCTTGACCCAAGGTCAAGGTCATCCAAGGTCATGCAACACAAAGCTGTTAATTCAAGACATAGGAAGTACAATGGTGCTTATTGGCTCTTTCTACCATGAGATATGGTCACTTTTAGTGGTTCACTACCTTATTTTGGTCACATTTCATTAGGGTCAAAGTGACCTTGACCTTGATCATATGTGACCAAATGTGTCTCATGATGAAAGCATAACATGTGCCCCACATAATTTTTAAGTTTGAAACAGTTATCTTCCATAGTTCAGGGTCAAGGTCACTTCAAAATATGTATACAATCCAACTTTGAAGAGCTCCTGTGACCTTGACCTTGAAGCAAGGTAAACCAAACTGGTATCAAAAGATGGGGCTTACTTTGCCCTATATATCATATATAGGTGAGGTATTCAATCTCAAAAACTTCAGAGAAAATGGGGAAAATGTGAAAAATAGCTGGTTTTTAGGCAACATTTATGGCCCCTGCGACCTTGACCTTGAAGCAAGGTCAAGATGCTATGTATGTTTTTTGGGGCCTTGTCATCATACACCATCTTGCCAAATTTGGTACTGATAGACTGAATAGTGTCCAAGAAATATCCAACGTTAAAGTTTTCCGGACGTCCGGACGGACGGACGGACGGACGGACGACTCGGGTGAGTACATAGACTCACTTTTGCTTCGCATGTGAGTCAAAAACCTGTACAGCCAAAATAGTTGGAATGTTACCGTGCCGATAATGAAGTCCAAGACTTGTTCATGTAGTTCCTCAATATCTGTCAAGTTCCTTAAGCCCTGTCTGTATGTGGAACTGCATTGGACGGCTTGCGCTACAAAATCTGGCTCATCTGAGATGTTGGCCTGTGGCGTCCAGCCTTGACCAAACTGAGAGGGTTCATCCGAAGAGATGAAGGGTATAACAATGACCAAGATGGTCGTGAGGAATGTAGTCAAGTTGAGGAACACCAGCCAGCGTGTGAAGCGAAAATAAGAGGCTGTGGCACTGCCAAACCTTCCTGTGAATGAAAAAAACAAACACGAAGGAACTACATGTACACTAAAATAAAGTGTAAACAAAAAAAGAAAAAGAGAATGCTTATGCAGTGGAACCTGTCCTGGCGACACCCTCTTAACAACAACCACCTGCCTATTACGACCACCCCTGAGAGATAACGATGAGGTTTTTTCCTATATTACCTTTTCATAACGACCACCTGTCCATAAAGATTACTTTGGGGTGATCTTTATGGACAGGTTCAACTTTACAACTCGCCTTTGTCCTAATCTGAACAAGAAACAAATTATCTGCTGCCGTCTTACTCTTTAGATATTGAAGAAAAAGCTTTGAAGTCATTAAAGTGTTGGACAGTTTCAGCGACTTATGCTACAAAAACGTTAAATAAAGTTGGTTTTTTACTTTTTAGCCAAACTATGACCTTGAAACTTGAGGCATGTCAACCACACCTGAGTTTTGTTTGGAGGCCTTCAATCCATGGGAGTATTTGAAGTTTCAAAGTTTTTGCTTAAAAAAAGTTGAGGAAAACTGAGGTAGTTAAGAAAGGGGGGGGGGGGGGGGGGGGGGGGGGGGGGGGGGGGGGGGGGGGGGGGGGGGGGGGGGGGGGGCTTAAAAGGGAGATTCCACTATAAGAGTTGTGTGATGAGAAATAATAATTGTTATGTGTTTTTTCAATGTAATTTCTTCACTTGTTTATGCAATGCATGCACACCAGACACAATCACTGTAAAGTAAGAGGTGGATAATGGTGTGTTGAAAGTGGGTTTTATCTAATAAAAAAAAATCTAGATCTTATAAAGTTTGTTCACACATTTCTTCTTTTATATCACATATTTAACTGCTGTTTGGCCCTTCTTTTATGGTCCTGTACATGTAACCCCTCCTGAATTGTCAAGGCATCTAGGCCAAATACTGGGTTTGCAAACACGATCTTTTAGTATTGCACAATTAAGACTAATCAGTGGTTTTAGAAACACTACACACACACACACACACACACACACACACACACACACACACATGCACACACACACAGACACACACACACACACACACACATTCACACATTCACAAAAACACATTACCATGCACGCATACAGAGCTCACACCTACTGTCCACATGGTTTTTACCTTCTATTTCTTTGAAGTGTGATGTCCAGATATCCAGCTGCTTCCAGAAGTCGGTGATTTGTGCTTTTCTCTTCTCCCATCCCTGCAATCATCATTATCTCATCAGCAGCAGCATCAACAACATCATCATCATCCTCATCATCATCCTCATCATCATCAACATCATCATCATCAATGTCAATATCAGTTGTTCAGTGGAGAAGGGATAACATTACAAGGTAAAGAGAATTGAATTTTATCTTAATTTCTCAAAATCAATTCAGATAATGTTGAACTTCAAACAACACAAAACATCATAAGCAACTGCTTTGTACGGCTCATCTTTCTTGGTATCTATATATAACATCAGAAGTTGTGAAAGTTCTTCCGAGATTTCTTAGCAGAGCGAAAGAGAGAGAAGAAAGTATCCCTTCACAGACAGCCTATTGGGAGCATCAGACCCTCCTCAGGGGGGGACCAAGATTTACAAAGCAAAGTCCCTTTGTGGGGGACATAATGACCTGAGGAGGACCATTGTTTTAGTACCTAGACCAGACATGTGTTTTGACACTTTTGTGTCTCATCAATGGTCAGGTGGTACAGATGTCGAGGAGCTGATGATGATGATAAAATCGTTTATTTAACGTCAGTCTGTAAAACCATTGGCGACATTTGTCTTAAGATTAAAAACACACACAGGCGCGCACACAAACTTTCCCTTTATGTACAGAGGAGATGATGATGAAATCGTTTATTTAACGTCACTCTGTAATAACATTGGCGACATTTGTCTTAGATTAAGAACACACACAGGCACACACACACACTTTCCCTTTATGTACAGAGGAGATGTCAACCCATGGTATCCAACTAAGAAGCAAACCACTCTCTGAAAGGTAGCTTCTGTTGGCATGGGAGACTACCCTCATCTGACAACCCCAAGGGGATATCTGTGAAGGGAAACACTTTGATTTAAGGCCAAAGTGTGGAATTAATATTTATTAAGAAAGAATTTAGAAATTTAGACAAATTTTAACCAAGAAATTAGGTTAAAACAAGGGAAATTTGAAATAGCCTAAAGGGAGGTAACTCTGTACCAGCCTGCCGATCCAGAAATGGATATATATATGTCTCTCTTCCCTTTCCCCCCCCCCCCCCCCCCCCCCCCTCCATGCACATTTTCAAACTTAATGTTACTTTTTTCTATGGCAGCTGAAAAGTAAAGTACACTGTGACAGCTGG